>NC_051068.1:44877419-45094919 GCF_004664715.2 Peromyscus leucopus
TCTGTTGTAGTTTGTCCTCACTATATGACAGTACACTGATTTGGAGTGTTCTCTTTTAAGTGTGACAAGCTTAATAATATAAAACATTTCATAGCTAAAGTGAAGCTGAGTAGATGAATATACAATCTCTAAAAGGTCACTAAGAAGTTTTCCTCCCTTGCCAAATCTTTTCACATTTTAGAAATAAATTACTGACATGGAATTCCATTACTTAATACCATACCTAATATCATTGCTCACGAAAATGAGATGGTCTTGGATTCTATATGTATTTTTACTCACTTAAAAGTATATGCATTTATGCAAATAAAAGTGTTAGAAGGTCTGTAATTTAACATTTGGTCCACATATGCACAGGGATGTAAAAATAATTTTATGAGGCATGTAAATTTAACACCACCACTAGAATAGGTTTGTATAATTGTTATGAGTTAATATAACTTCTTATGGAGGCAGTTCTCTTGTAAACTGGTACTTTTCCAAACCTTTTTATTAGTTTCATAGTTTTAAGGAAAACCCAGACTCCCGACCCATGTCCCTGAGTTCATCTCGATACTGGATATATAAAGTAAGACCAGTAAGATCCATTTACCAGTGTCTATCTCAAATCATTGTCCAACCAATCACAAGTTCAGATCAATGATGAGTAATTAGGTAGGACTGGAGGGTGATGTTACAGTGACCACAAAAGAGCAAAAAAATCAGAAATCAGTACACAACAACAAACGAGATTTTTGCTCACCATTATTTGAATTACTCTGTAAACTATTAACTCTATTGAGTGTTCAAAGCACCTGCATCATCAAGTAAGACATAGGTAAATATACCATTAATTTAAAAAAAAAAAACACACTTGAGTTGTGTTTGTTGTTGTTGCTTAGCTAAAAGATGAATTTTAAATTTAGGAAAATCAAATGAGTCTTCCTGTGTATATTCTACTAATGTTGATTTTGCATCTTTAACCAAGTTTATGTCTAGGGTGGAGAAATGAGTTTTTGTATGTATTTCTCAAGGAAAAATTTATTCTAGATGTACTTGTACTGGATTCGGTTTAGTTTTTCTTGGATTTGACCCAAAACTGAGGCTGATGCTACTTGAACAAGTAGAATATGCCCCCAAACTCTACTGATTGTTTTAACATATAATTAATGATCTAAAATACCTGGTTTGTAACTGAAGTTTATTTAATGTATAATTAAAACAACTCTCCTTCAAAATGTCCTAGAGTTGTTCAATTATATGTTAAAACTGAAACAAATATAAAAACTTCAATAAATATATTTTCTTCCAAGAAATGACACACTGTGACTTTTTTGTTATTGTTGGGTTTGATGTTGTCGCCTCTAAGGAGGTCAGCAATATGGAAACATAAAGGCCAATTTAATTTGGGCATCTGCGGCTGCCAAGTATTTTAATTCAGACAGCTGTGACTGAAGAGTTAATATTTTACTTGTCAAAATCCAAAAGAAGGCCAGTGAATCACTCTAATTCTCATTAAGAGGCTTTCCCCCAGTAGCACCCTAATTCAAAATAATGAAAGTAGAGACTGAGTGCGATTCTAATACCAGTTGAGACCTATCTTTTAATATTTCTCCAGTGATGGATTAGGGATCGGGGAAATTCATCTCAGATCATAGAGCCTAATTTAATAAGGGATCATTCCAAGAGTATTGCATTTTATAATAATGTCATTTAATGTGTCGTCTTCCATTTTTACTGTCCCATATGTATGCTTACACGACGGTGCCATAGGGATAAACTTTTAAAGAACCAGCATCATTTTTAGTTTTCATTTTCCTTAAGTAGGGGGCCATCCATGAAAACATCCATTAGTACCTTTATTATCACAAAATAAGAGAGTGAGAGAGCCGTCTCATTTGCAGGACAACTTAATAGAGCCCTAAGTAAATCAACACTTTACAGGATCTCAAGCATGGAAAAGGGTGAAAATGTTGGAAATCGTTTGAATAAATCAAACTCCATCATCTAATACATTAACAATAATAAAAAACCCGAGTAACCTTGTAGTTTTAAAATGCACAAAAAGAGCATTCCAGAAGCTAATCTTGCTTTCTCCTATTGCTCCTCATTTTCAGCTGATTTACAATTCGAGCGAAGCTTTAATAACTGTTTAGTAAAGACTAATTATTCATGGTGCCTAACTTTAGGGAACTGATATGAAGGGCTATTTTTCCATAAATTGCATTCACTTACTCAATGAGGAAAACAAATTGTCAGGAACAACGTTATATGAAATACCTAACTTTATTATTTTATATTAACATCTAACTGTATTTAATCAACTTTGCTATTTTTATCTTGGCATTACAGCGCATGTGAACCCGTCGGCGATTACCAGGGCACTAGTTAAATGAGTTCAGGTCAGAGCATCATAACCACATAAATGTCAATACATTATTATTGGCTATAACTCCTACGGCGGCAGCAGGAGGGCTGCTTAATCACAATTATGCTCTCCGAAGCCTTCAGGACAGCTGGTGTTACAACAGGCCACTTTCCCTTCACACACAGCTCAGGTTGGGGCCTTTACCTCTCAGTATTGTCTTTCATCATTTTCCTTTCCCATTCTGACGGCATTTGCTTTAACACACAAACTCTAAATTACACCCTAGGAACATTTCTTTGTTGTAATTGGTCTTCCGTTTTTCCAACCATAGAAATAATCTGAATGGAGCGGTAATAAACCATGCAGTCATTCCCAAGGTTTTTGCTTCTGGGAATCTTTTTCTATATACTTTGCAGTTCAGTTATCCTTAAAGTGTTGCAAAAGTTTCAACTCTCTTCTTGAATTTGAAAATAAGTCTTGTTTTCTCCCTGCCTTGGATATTTTTTTTTTGTTCCTGCCTTTCCGAAAATACAGCTTCTTTCTATTTTTTTCCCCATTTATCCTCAAGGCTTTCATCTCTGCTTTCCTTTCTTACAGTACCACATCATTTATTATATCCTAAAATAATTCCTTGAGACTTGCTCTTTTATTTCTTTTTTCTTACCATATTTTTCCTTTACCTGTCATTATTTCTGCTCATTCTGCTTATATTCTGTTATTCATGTCATCTTATCTTTTTAAAAACTCATGACTTCTCCTGCCAATAAGTATAACATGACACATACGCATAGTGGGAACCTAAACCTCTTTAAGGACCAAGTCAATTTGCCAAGAAAAAAAAATACACAGTGTTGTTTAAAACCATATCGATATGACAAAAATGGAGCACAGGGTCTGTCATCTAGAATAATTACAAATGATTGTTTGAGTCCAACAAAGTATGCTAGAGATAGAAGAAAAAGAAAGAAAGAAAACCTAAGATAAATGTTTAAAATGAGGTAATTTTGCTTTTTACTGATTGGGAAAAAGAACCCAAGGTAATTTCGTTACTTGATTTTTCTCAAGCCTGACTCTTTTTGTTTTATTTCAAAACAAATGTGACATCAAATAATACTTAGACTGTCACGATTTTGTATTATTGTAAACTGATGGTCACAGAGCATTTCACATAAGCCTGTAGCTCACATGCAGGAATACTTACACTATGCCTTACCAGTCTTTACAGTTGGTAAATTAACGTACTAAATCCATAAGGAAACAAGAAACCCTTTCCATGTGGTTACGAAAAGAACTTTCCAGATACTGTGGTGAGGACGTTAGAAAATGAATGAGATTTTCCCTTCACATCTAAACTATATATGCTGAATAATGCAGATGGCTCTAACATGTAAAACAACGGTTTGACTCTAACTCTGTTTACGTGGTGGGACCAGGATTTCCAAATGTAGTTGAACATATTAGATGCTTGCAAACAAATCTTTGCAACAAAATCCACATAGGATAATGAAGGTGACGTGAAAATTCAAACATCCGTCACACTAGAAAAGCCACAATACGGTCTTTAAAATATAATTCCTGCAGCAAAAAACACGACATAGAATCAGACTGAATTTGAGAGACGATGCTCACAAACCAGCCAAATTCTATATTCTATATTCTATAGAGTGCTTCTTTTAAATTCACAATGCATAACCAGAACCATTTCGACATTGTCCTACTATAAATTGAGAGAAGACTTTAATTTTCTTCTTTTTGTTTAATTCTCCAGATGTTTGAGTCAATAAACTATAATAGAAATGACTTTCTTTCTTATGAAGCAAAGATCTGGAAAGCTCGGATGAGAAAGTTGCAAGTGACCACAACACTGAAAACTACAAAAGAAAAATCTAGTGATCCCAGCAGTTAATTGGACACTGCTCCCAGAGAGAAAAGTCACCATGTGAAAACAACTTTAGAGAGGCTAATTTAATACACTCCATACACGCTTACCTCCAGAAAGCTACCTCATAATTTTCTAACAGGAAAACAGCATGTCTATTAAGCTAGACTCCTGATAAGCACATGGTCCCCATGGCTACACACTCAACTTGCCTACACGCTGTTTTCCGATGCTAAATCAACCTGGAAATGGCTACATTTCAGAAGGTGATGTAAGGTAATAATTCATGGCACTTTGGCTTGGCCCAACAAAATTAAAGGTTCTGTGACATTTGAACAGCTCTTCTTGGAGTATGTTCAACCATTGTGAACATTGCTTCACCAATTACCAAAGATCACACAGTTATCAAGTGACAGAGTTTTGAGACTCTGAGCCATCTTTTGACACTATGTGATACCAATTCTGCTTAATTAGATATTAAGATAATGTGTGGTTTGTTCCCAATATCTACTTAGCACTGCCTTTTAAAATGGACTAACACCAGACCCATAGGAGGACATTATCGAGTATATTAAAGTTCTAAGATTCCTTAATGTCTGATTTTATGTTCAGTCTAAATCCCTTTTCAATGCTGTAAGAGTATCCTCTTGGTATTGTGACTTCAGTTTGTTTTTGTATGGGATCTTTTGCAGGCAAGGACGATTTCTTCTCATTTCTTTCCTAGATAGATTTTACATATATTTCATGGCTTGATTTTATACATATCACATATAATGTATGTGTGTGTGTGTGTGTGTGTGTGTGTCTGTGTGTCTGTGTGTCTGTGTGTCTGTGTGTGTGTATTTGGCTTTTTTATAAAGCTTCCAGGTCCTTTATATATAAAATGACTTTTTTCCTGTAAAACTCCTCACCCCTACCTCAAGTATGTTCTCTCTAAGTTCCAATGATGAACAGATATTTGGTCAATAAAACCACTAGTCAAGAATTTCAGACAGGATCACAGTAATACTCAAGTCAACCATCTGCAGGTCTTTATAGAAACAGGTCTCCAGTAATCCAAGTAATTTATTAACTGTGTCAAGGGTAGAACATATATAGCATTTTGGTCTTAATAATTAGCTTTTATCTGTTTCAATAATAATGCTTCCTATGCTCCTTCTCTTTTTTCTGTAGAAGACAATTTTATTTAGTTGTGTAAATTTACCCCATCAATGTGATTTTTTTGATTATATACAGAGATGTTTCCAAATTAGGTGAATTGCTTTGTTGTATTACCTTTTCAGTGTTCTGCATTTTCTAGTACTTGTAAGCACACCTCTAGTTATATTATTGTTGATACATTTTTAAGTTCTATTTAAGCATCAGGTCCTTAAAAGAAAACAGTTTTAAAACACCTCTAAACTTCTCTCCATCATGTGCTATAACTCAGTAGGCAGAAGTCTTATTCCATAACATCATGTATTTCAGATCCTGATTTGCTTTGCCATAAGGCAAAGAAGTCAAGGGTCTATTTTTATCAGCACTGGGAGAGCACCCCTTACTTACAAAGGAAAAAAGTTCATGTTCAAAATTAAGTAAGGACAAACCCCCTATTTTTCCAATTAGGGGTAAAGTAAACATGAGTGTGAGTACTCTGGGAAATAGTACATGGAATTGTTTTCCCACCGAAATGTTCCATGAGAGTGGAGAAAGGCAGACACAATGCCAGAGACGCAAAGTAGGCAGGGTGAGGCGGCTGCAACAAGGCAAGAGGAGATCAGAAGATGGAGACAGAATTAGGGCTAGCTGTCTTGTCTTACAGTCTCCTGTGGCAGCTGTCTTGGCTATTCATAGATTAAAGTAAATTCTAATCTACATGCTGTAACAATCTGGCTTTGGATATCTGCAGTGAAATTTTTCAGTTCAGTTATTAATAATAATTTGTCAGAACGAAATCATAATGATATCAAAGTGTTCCCCGTTCCAATTCCTTTTGTTTTCTAATGAAATGTTTTTGTTTCCGTCATGAGCTTCTTTTTGATTGCCTCACGCCAGACAGGCTAACCAGCAATTTCCTTAGTAATTATGATTAGCATATAATTAAGAATAAGTATCATGCTCCTGCAATAAATAAGCAGTCATGAAGATAAAAATGGGAGCAGAGAAGGTGTTGTCAGTCCATCAAACCCTCAACTGATTATAAATTCTGCTGTAACCAGCACTGCAGATTAAAGAGCGGGTATGGTCATAGGTTCTTAGTGTGTTGTGCCTGCTTCCTAGGAACTCCTAGAGCTAAAACTGCCCTTTTCTACCAGACACCCAAGCACGACCAGGGAGTGAGCAGTGTCATTATCTTCCATTTCTTTCCTCTTTAGAATGTCATCATTGTTTATGGATTCTTACAGTCACACAAAACCCCTAAATTTTAAATATAAAGGTTAAATCCCTAAATTACAGTCCCAATTTAACAATGTGGTAATTATATCTGAGATCATATTCTATCTTCTATCATCCACAACTTGCACAAGGCCTTGAGTCTTTTTTCAATTTCAATTATGTCAAATTTGTAAGATGAAACATTAAGTTGGGATTAAGAACAGAACTGTTTGCTGTCAATAATATTTCTTACGAATTGGCTGATTTGATACACCAGAGAGTTTTAAATTGCACAAGGGGAAGGGAGCCCATTACATGGGGTAAGGGTGTCAGTTAAAAGTAAGTAGGTATATATTCTTTTTATTGAAAATATATTTATATATAGTATATATTCTAATTATGGTTCCCCTGTCCCAACTCCTCCTACTCCCAAATCTATAGCACTTTCTCTCTCACTGGAATACAAATAGGCATCTAAAAAATAATAATAATAAATGCAGAGAAACACATATATAGAATTCCCATAGAAACACAAAACATATACACATAGAACATGTAAGGTAAAAAAAAAAAAGGAAGAAAGGAAGGAAGGAAAGAAGGAAGGAAGGAAGGAAGGAAGGAAGGAAGGAAGGAAGGAAGGAAGGAAGGAAGGAAGGAAGAGAAGAGCCCTGATAAAGCATTATGAGGAACCTCTAAAAATGTCATTGAGCTCATTTTGTGTTGGCCATCAAATGCTAAGCACAGGGCCTGCCTTAAGAGTGAAGAGTTGTTTGTATACCCAGAATACCCAGTGAGATTCCATTGGAGAAAACTAATTCTTTGATTTGCAAGCAATTGTCAACTGGAGATAGCTTCTGAGTTAGGGATGTGGGCTTATGTCTACTTCCCCTCTCAGCACTGTGACTCCACAAAGGGATGGTTCAGCATTCATAAATTGATAAATGTAATCCACCACATAAACAGACAAAAAGGCATAGCCACATGATCATCTCATTAGATGAAGAAAGGACCTTAGACAAAATTCAATATCCCTTCACCATCAAAGTCCTGGAGAGACTAGAGATACAAGGGGTATACCTCAACATAATAAAGACAATTTACAGCAAGCCCCGAGCCAACATCAATCTAAATGGAGAGAAACAAAAAGTGTTTCCACTAAAATCAGGAACAAGACAAGATTGTCCATCTCTCCATACCTATTCAATATAGTACTTGAAGTCTTAGCTAGAAAAATAAGACAACTAAAGGAGATCAAGGTGATACAATAGAAAGGGTAGAAGTCAAAGTGACTTTATTTGTAGAAGATACGATAGTATAACATAAGTGACCCTAAAAATTCCACCAGGGAACTCCTGCAGCTGATAAACACTTCCAGCAAAGTATCAGGGTACAAAACTAATGCACAAAAATCATAGCCTTCCTGTGCACAAATGACAAACAGACTGAGAAAGAAGTCAGGGAGACAATACCATTCACAACAGCCTCAAAAATAAAGTATCTTGTGGTAGCTATAACCAAATAAGTAAAAACACTGCATGATAAAAAAAAAAAAAACTTTAAGACATTGAAGAAAGAAATTGAAGATGATATCAGAAGATGGAAAGACCTTCCACATTCATAAGTCAGTAGGATTAATACAGTAAAAATGATAATACTACCAAAAGCAATCTACAAATTCAATGCAATCCCCATCAAAGTTCCAACACAATTCTTCACATGACTTGAAAGGACAATTTTCAGCTTCCTATGGAGTATCTATTCTTTTTTTTATTAAGAAAATTTTTTCATTCATTTTACACACCAAAGCCCCCCCTTCCCTCCTCCAACTCCCCAGCTTCCCCATTCCAACCTACCCCCCATAACCACCAACACAAGAAGGCAAGGCCTCCCATGAGGAGGCACATCCAGTAGAGGCAAGTCCAAGCCCTCTCCCCTGCCTCAAGGCTGCACGAGGTGTTCCATCATAGGTAGTGGGAGGAGTATCCTTTAAAATAACTCAGAATTAGCTGGCTTGGTGAGAACACCTTTAATTTCTGCTTTCAGGAAGCAGAGGCAAATGGATCTCTGAGTTTGAGGCAGAATGGTCTACAGAATAATTTGCAGGACAGTCAGGGCTACAAAGAGAAACCCTGTCTTAAAACAAAACAAAACAAAAACCTAAAAAAGAAAAACTCAGAAGGATTTCAACCTGATCTTTGAAAGGACAATAAAGGCTTTGCCTAGAAAGTAAATTCATGTTATGGAATGAAAGACATTCAACTTTCTAAACAGTACATTTCTCATCAGTAAAGTTCTAAATAATTAATTATTTAGAATAAGTGGAACATATTTCTATTTAACCACAGTGTCATTCTGATCTTCATTCTACTTTAATAGGGTCTGGACCATGATCCAGAAGGACTATGGGAAAAGTTCTGTCCTGGGCCTGGCAGCTTTCCCTGTTCTCATGACTTGCTCTGTCTCATGTGTAGGAGCTACTGCATTCACTCATCAGAAAACATTTGTGGAGAGTCCAGTGTGTGTCTGGAAGTGATAAAACCAGATATGGCCCTTACTTTTCAGGGGACATGAGGTCTCACAAATACAAGACAAACAAACAAAAAAGACAAATAGTAACCCAGTACGTATATGTATAATGAATGTTATACAGAAGTTAAGCAGTTGAATCTGTGGAGCTATTGAAGAAATTCATAAGAAACCTATATAGAGGAATGAGGTGAAGTAGAGAGTGGAGAGAAGGAGCATTCCTGCCAGAATTGCTGATGCAAAGGCCCTGAGACAGAGACTGACAAAAAAACGTGAGTGAAGTGTAAGAAGCAAGGACTGAGGTTTGTACCAAGGCTGGAAAGACTGGCAGAGCCTGTAGGCAATGTAAATACCCACGAGTTTGGCTTACGGTGTGAGCAAGGGCATGGGCCTGGACAAGGGGAAGAGGCTGATGGGCTTTGAGTGTGCATTTCGGGATAATCACAATGAGCACAATGGAAAGAATATGGGCGTAAATAACAGAGGCAGGAGGCTAGTGGGAGGCTCCAGCAGCAGTATTGGCCAGTGATGATAAAGCTGGAACAGAGTCATGGCAACAGCATTAAGAAATGGGTGTAGGAGGCTGGAGAGGTGGCTCAGTGGTTAAGAGTGCTGGCTGCTCTTCTACAGGATTCAAGTCCCAGAAACTACATGGTGACTTACAACAGTACATTGCTATACATGGCCACCTGAACTCATGCTCATGTATACACACACACACACACACACACACACACACACACACACACACACACAACTAAAAATAAATAAATATGAAATTTTTTTAAAGAAAAGAAAAAGAAGTGGATATATGCAATCATGAGTGATAAGAGACGGCAAGAGAATAAACGTGAGGTGGTGACAGCTAAGGAATGGAGATCTGAATTCCTGCCAGAAATAGAGAGGAGAGTGTAGCTGAAGTTTTCTCTGGCCCTACCCAGCCCCATGGACCCCGCAGCCACTTATAACACAATCACTCAGAAGCTTATATTAATTAAAACTGCTCAGCCATTAGCTCAGGCCTACCACTGACTAGCTCTTACACTTAAACTCAGCCCATTTCTGTTAATCTATATGTTGCCACGTGTTCCGTGGCTTTACCTGTGTGCCATTACATGTTGCTCCCTGGATGACTGGCCTGGCATCTCCTCACTCAGCCTTCCTCTTCCTATAATGCCTCTTGTCTGCTTATCTTGCCTACACTTCCTGCCTGGCTACTGGCCAATCAGCGTTTTATTAAACCAGTGTACAAAAGCATTATTCCACAGTAGAAGAGTGTTCACAGTTGGTGTCAACCTTATTCCTCTACCACCATACTGCACATAACATTTCTTCCTTTGTTCAATATGTGCACCTGATGCCATTCCTATCATAACCATATCTTGTTTGTCAGGATGAAAAGTATGTACCTGTGAGAAGGTAATAAATAACCCAATAAGGAAATATAAAAAAAAAAAGTACTAAAAAGGAAAAAAAGAACAGTTAAAAATAACCAAAAAGCTTTTGACTGGGGCAACTACACCAGCTCCCATTAAGAGAAATGGAAATGTGTATGGGAAGGTAAGGTTTGGGGGAAGCCTGGGACAATTGTCTAATATACATATTATTTCATTCACAGTATAGAAGTCTGTGAAGCTGTTAATGAGAGTGAGATAGACTAAAATATACCATGTTAAATAATTCCAACACCTATGAAATGACAAGAGACAGTTGTAGAGTAATTTCATCCTATAATTTCATTCCATCTGTGTTAAAATATATTTGTAAATACACATGCTTCACATAACATGTATATGCATGAAAGTGCATAAAATAACATCTGGACAATATTAACACTGTAAAGGATAGGAGAAAGCCCTAAATTATTTTTCTTGCTTATTTTAATTTTTTTATAATGAATCTGTACTCATATGAGTTTCTTTTTGTCATTAAAAAGGAGCATAGGCACTTACTTCAAACAATGGCCTACAATGGACACCACTGATTATCACTTCTCCTCTTCAGCCAGAGTAAAGACTAGACATCAAACTATAAACTATCATAAGAAAATAAATGTTTTGAAGATCCTGAGAAATCTAAACCAGATATGAGTGTCATAAATTCATCTTTCAGAAATGGAAGAGATATCCCTGAGGCAAAATTACAGGAAACAGGCAAAGTCACAAAAAGATGTGGAACTTTTAGACCATTCCAAGGACGCTATTTACGGACAAAGAGGCAACTGGTCTTGGAAGTTGTGTCAGGGTCAACTTCCCTAAGATGGTTTCTTTCCATACCTATCACATGCTGTCTGTGTCTGAACATCAGACTTCTCCATATCAGCTGGCCATAAAGCTGGTAATGCCCACACATCACTTTGGAAGAAGAGGAGAATACATTACAATGCTCTATTATACTGATCACAGGACAAAAATAGTTCATGGCCAATTAATTCATTGTGCAATTAACAGACCCCAGAAGTGTGTGTTTGTAAATCCCTTGCATGAAAACATATTTTAGGTATGGCATGAAAGGCTTTAAGGCAAACAACAATTCATTATTCTTTGTCCCCACACTCCCTAACTCAGGCGTAGGGATTGAATAGCTTCAGTCCATGTTTAAGGTTTAATTGAACAGGCAAGAAGAAGTTAATCAAGGAAACCTTGTCCATAAATCTTGGAAATCCTGTAAACCAAGAAAAAAAATAATAAAAGGACTCCAAAAAAAAAAAAGATGCTAAGTGTTGTCCTGGATATTTTGCATTTATCATCCAACTCCATCTAGCAACAATTTCAACTGTCTTAGCTCATTTTCATCTTTCCTGGAACTCTGACAAAAGCATCTCAGGGGAGAGGGGGGTTTACTTTAGCTCACAATTCCAGATACAGACCATCTTAGCAGGGAAGTCAAGGCACCAAGAGCTTGAAAAGGCCAGTAACATTGCATCTGCAGTCAAGAAGAGAGAGGAATGCCTCTGCCCAACTCATTTCATCCTTTGTATTCAGTCCAGAGGCTGTTGCTGAGGGAATAGCACCACCCACAGTAGACTATTCTTCCAACCTCAATTAAGCATTCAAGATAATCCCCCACAGGCATGCCCAGAGGCCCATCTCCCAGGTGATCTTAGATCCTGTCAAGTTGACAATTAGCAGGAGCCATCACACTAATTAAGGTAGATTTAATTATTTAAAAGATGAGAAAACTGAAACCTAGCAAGAGCAAATTTGCCCATGCTAATAGGTTTATACCAAATCTGTCTGACTCCAAACTCGGTATCTCTTCCCAGTAGCCCAGGAACTCTTCAGGAGCTCTCTTTGACATTAGTAGAGTGAGAATCTGAATTTTGAGCATCCATAGCTGTTTGGTGTTTTCTTTTTTAAGAGATTTCTCGTGGACATCAATTTCTTGTGCATGACACAACACAGTATAGTCAGTTGACTTTCCAAAGTTTTGTGTGTTATGTGACTATTAAAATTTTTAACTGGAGATATTCATTAGATGTTGATAGATTTGCTCACCTGAATTTTATATAAAATAATTGCAGTTATAAATATATCCAAAATACCACTCTCATCATTATGAATTTCATAGTCTAGTAAATGCAAAGTTTCCAATTAGCTTCCATGCCATACTCAGCTGCCTCCTGCTTCTCAGACAGCTGCCCCAGTGTCCTATTTCCCTTCTCTCAGCAGCCCATTTTACCCCCTACTTTCAGATGATGAAAGTTATGTGAACATCTTGCTGTCACTTTCACATGCCTACCAGCATCTTTGCATGTCTGTCTCCTGTTTCCCCTTCTTATCCCTCTCCCTGTGGTCCTACACTCTCTGGCCCAGGAAATCTTAACTAAAATACCTACTGGCTGATGCTTACTCTGGCATCTTCAGCCTCTCTTTCTATCCTGGTACCTTCCTATTAGTGTGTTTCCACTGTGATGGTTTAAATAAGAATGGTCCCCACTGGCTCAAATATTTGAATGTTTATTTGTCAGAGAGTGGCACTATTTGAGAAGGATTAGGAGGTGTGGCCTTTGTTGAAGAAAGTGTGTTACTGGACTTGGGCTTTGAGATTTCAAAAGCCCATGCCAGGCCCAGGATCTTTCTCTCATTCTCTCTACCTACAGATCAGGATGTAGCTCTCAGCTATAGCTTCAGTGCCTACCTGCAAGACGCTTTGCTTCCCACTGTGCTGATGATGGATTAAACCTCTGAAACCTAAAGCAAGCCCTCAGTTAAATGCTGTCTTTCATAACAGCTGCCTTGGTCATGGTGTCTATTTACAGCAGTAGAACAGTGACGTACAACTTAAAAACCTTCTAGGACCCACATGTCTTAAGTTTCTGCTTCATCTCTTTCTTTCACAGCAAAAATTCCCAAAAGAATTCACAGCAACTCCGTATCCTCATCGTGTATTTATCTTAAACTTATATCTCATAGGATTTTTACCTCCATCTCTTCTCCTCTGGCCTTGTACATATCACAAAATGCCTCCTTATAGAAATTCCAATAGACATGTTACAGGCCTCTTTTGAAATTTGACCTCTTAGCCATGTTTACACAGGTAATTACTGTCTCCTTAACATGGGCTCATCCTTACATCTGAAAAAACACTACTTGTAGGGCTTTCTGATGCATGTTTGGCCTCTCATGCCAACTTTCTCTTACAGATCCTCCTGTTCTTCCTGACCAACTGCAAACACTCCTCAAGTTTTCTCAAGGTTCTCTTTGCACCATATACAGTCCTATATATGCAGTCCTATATATTCCATGACTTGGGATACCTCTGTACATGGCCAACCCTTATTCTGTGTCATAGTCCCAGAAATGAGTTCCAAACTGATTCATCTATTTAGTTGCCATTCTGTCATCTCTGAGGATGTCACTGCCATTTCAAACTCAGAAGGTCCAAAGTTGAATGAAGCATCTCCCCACTTCTCCTTACATATTTCCTCTCAGTAAATGTGTCTGAAGAGTCTTGCCCATACACTTACTCATCTGATCTTCCACACTCCCCTCAGCTCCCTACACCACAGCCATTCTAGCCCTACTTCCACCGAAGGAATGCCTTTCCCACTCTTTCATCCGTATCAAAAGACTTCCTATTTGTAATGTGTCTAGCTATAATATTCCCACTCACAATTTTACTCTCAATCCTTGACAGATATAGCTCCTAAATACACTTTATGTTTCAAGGAAAATATCATTTCACCTAGAGGACTTCCTAACCCCTTATTATATGTTTATATTTACTTCATTCCCACCAACCCTGCAGTTTTGTAAATAAACTTAAAATTACTAATTCCATATCTTCTTTCCTAGCCTAAAACTCTATGTGAGTAGTGGTTGGCTAGATTTACTTTTTTTTTTTTTTTAATAACTTCTAACATTCTCTAAGCAAATCCAAGTGCAAGTATGCATATGTGAATAGTTCTGTTAATATACATAGAGGACATTTTACACAATGCTTTATATCCTGCTTTTGGCACTTAAGAAGTTTTCTAACTTTGGACATACCACTGTTGTCTGAAACCACCTGCTACCAGCTATGGTCAGCTCCACTGCTTCGGCCATCATCTTTGACAACAAGCCCTTGGCCACACAACCCTTCAAGCTGTTTGAAGACCAAGTTCTAAAAGAAAAAAAATTAAGGCTATGAAAAAACCTGTGGCTTATGGGAGTTCTTGCTTGCGCAGACTTTTCAGTGTGCCACAATGATGCCCATAGCAAGGAGAAATTTGATGGTGAGAGCTTTATCCTGAAGTGTACATGTCCTGACAACGTCCCTACAACAAGTTCTGGATGGTACATGAATGGCTTCCAGCTTTTCACCTATGCTGTCAACACTGAGTGATTGCTTGGGAAGGTGAAAAGGGGAATGGAAATTGTGAGAGCCAAAGAGTGCTTTGGGTTCTTTCTGGCACTTTGTGCCAGCTGCTGACAGCTGGAGTAGGTTGACTACATTGACTTGTGTTTATCTTAACCATCCTGAATCCACCTCTACTGGTCAGGTGAGCCCCTTCCACATCACTTACTTGTAAACCTATGCTCATTGTATTCTTGATGAAATTCTTTGGGTTTTATATTTTTCCCAATCTCCTTCAAGTCTAGCTATCTTGCAGGGTTAGTTATGAAGAAAAGCTAAATAACTATATATTTACTCAACAAATTCCTTGATCAGTAAAGTTTTGCATTATTTCAAACCTGCTGCTGCTACAAAATAGTATACTCACTTTTACAAAGTGAGTAGGATTTCTGGGTCCAAGGTTCTATTATGTTCAATACACATATATACCTATGTGGATACAGACACTCCACCATATTTTTCATGACTGTTTGATCATGTTTTTGTTTTAATAAATGTTACCATTCCCTTGTGTCTTATTATGATCTAATACCCCAATTTTCTTTTTTTTTATTTAACTTTGTTGCCTGAATTCTATCAAATATTTTTTTCCAAGCACTCAAAAGTTCTTTAGTGTTTAAAATTGTATTTGTCCTATGCTTATGTGCTTAAGAATGCCTTTATATTACCATACCAAACAAACACAATGTCCATTAGAATATTGCATTGCATTATATATAACATAATATATCGTACTGACATGGAAAGAGACAAACTGATCAATGGGAAAATAGAGACTCCAGAAGTACATTCAGTACACGTAAAAGTTTAATATTCGATAAAAAGCAACATCCTATTCATGGAAAAGTATTGCCGTGACAGGAGGCTCATCTGAGAAAAATACCAGGTTAGTCTTTGAACTCATACCACATTCCAAAATCATTTCAGATAAAGTCTGAAACAAAACTGAAAACAGCACCAATTCCCAGCATATATCAAAGACTATGGCGGCCGCTCTTACGAGGACCTTACAACTGAGGCAGAAAACCTGGGAGTTTTCCAACGTTGTAAGTACATTTCTTTTTTAACTGAAGATGCATATAGTAAGACTATAAATGGGGCTGAAAAGATGGCTCAGCACTTTAAGAGTACACCTGCTTGTCTTGGAGAAGACCTTGGTTCAGCTCCCACATGGTGACTTACAGCCATCCCTAACTCCAGTTCCACGGAATCCAATACCTTCTTCTGGCCTCTAAAGCTAAAGGTACCTGGCACACATGTGGTACACATACATTCAGGCAAAACGCTTCTTCACACACTAAAATAAGTCTAGAAAAGGAATTCAACATAGTATAAATAATAAGACTATCTGCAATGCAGATCAAAAATAAAAGGTTAATGTTTATATGTTAGAGAAGTAACTCCTTGTAAGGGGAAACAGTGGTTATGGTTTGAATCGGCCGGCCGTGTTTCTTTCAGGCTGATGTTTTCAGCGCTTGTTCCTCAGCTGGTAGCACTGTTTGGGGAGGAGCCTGTAGGGGGTGGTGCTGGCTGGTAACAGTGCTTCCTCCAGGGAAGCCGCTGAATCTTAGACCCAGCACCTGGTTCTACTGCTGTGCTCTCTGCTCTTCCATCTGTCCGTGCTGACAGCCACTGCTCACTCTACCATCACTGCTATTGAGTAGCTCCACCAGGCCTGCCCTGCCATAGTGGACTGAATCACTCAGAAATCGTGAGCCAAAATAAATCCTCCTCCCTTAAGTGGTTGGTTAGGTATTCTATTGCAAACATAACTAACGCAGAAGTGGATAAAGGGTGTAGTATACGTTTACATTAAAAAAAAATACATATATGAGTCTATTAACTTCAAAATAGCTAATTCAAATGGTCAACAAGCGCGAAAAAACAGTCCAAATCACTATAAGACAGAGAAATGTAAATTAAAAGAAAGTCTAATTCCAGTGAATACTCAGGAAATTGTTGGGGCAGAACTTCAGCTCAGCAGCATCCTCTCGTTTATTCTCTCTTCCATCTGTTATCAATCATAATAAAACCTGACAGGTGCCCCCCAGCACCTCCAGCCCAGAAATACCAAGCATAACACAGTAAGGACCTTGTCCAATTACTGAACTGTGTATTCTTGATTTATTTGAATTTCACATTTTCTTTGTGTTTTATGTGCACCTATACAGATGTGTGCACACATTTCACTGTACCACTGTGTCTATTTTGCATGCTGATTCCATCAGTGGAAAAATGTAATCCAATTACAAATAGAGATCAGTTTAAGCTTGCTTACTGAAGATGCCTTTATAATTTCACAACCAGTGACCTATATACTTCTTCAAAAGTATGTAAAGCTATTGACTCTAAGTTTTCTAGAATTGAATAGACCATAATCATCTCAGGATCATTTGAATGCGGATGATATTCTATAACTAGCTTAGGAAAACCAGTCTAATTTCAATATTTTTAAACTTTTAAATCTTTCTTTTCAGTTTAAGACTGAGAAAGATGCCTAGTCCTTTCATGGATTAAAAAAAATTCTCATCAATATTTGAACATGGAAATATTACAGGCATGTAAACTAGATTACAGGCATGTAAGCTAGGTGGTTGGCTACTAATTTACACACATTCTGGACTTAATTAAAATGGAAAGAAAACAATTTGACTTTTTAAGTTCATCCTACTTTAGGACAGCACAGCACAGCAACCATGAAGCCAGCATACAAAAGCATCAAACATTTACTAAATCTGTACAAGCCTGCTGTGCCACATCTGTCTTTTGTAAACACGACAGCTGCAGGTTCATTTACAGATGTCCCCATCCCTCCCTCAGTGCTGTGATTTTATCCCTTGCATACCACCCTCTGCCCATCTTCCTCCTCCATTCCTGTGCTGTGGAGGAGACTTAAGAAGACAGTCATTACCACAGGTAAGAGCCAGAAGGTCACGTTAATAAACATATAGCCATCCTTTTGTCTGGGAAATGTTCAGTGCCTCTTCATCCCTCCTAAACTGCAAATTAAGAAATTCTGCTCATTTCATACTTGCACTCAAATGTCAATTATTATCAGGTTGAAAGGAATATATGAAAACAAGGCTGGTCTCTCCATTATTTTGCCTTCCCTAGATAGTTAGAGGCCAGAGGCACTGAAGAAAACAGTTTTATCTTTACAACTACTTAGCACTAGTACAAGAAATGATAAATTTTGTTTCTCTTGGCTTCAACCAGCTTAGTTCAAATATCTACCTGATTAAGGACAGAAAGAACAATTATTCTTAATGTTACTAGTTTAAAATCAAAGTATTGTTATGCTTAATTGTATAAACATAATATATTTTAAGAATCAGTGATAGGAATATGAGTATAGCAATTGGTAACAATAACCACATACATGTATCTATTCTAGTCCAGTCTTAAGGAGCTTGAAATTCATTGTCAACTTTATTTTGCATATTCTATTTGAAAATTATTTCTTAGATTTTACCATTTTTGGCTCCAGAAACATGGAATACCACCTTTTGTAGTTACATACAAATTACTTACAAAATGTCCAATAAGGGAGAGTTTCAATCACTTATGAGTTGTTTTCTTTAGTGATGTGATAAAATTCTTTATTTTGAAATGACAAAAAGTGTCAAATTACTGTGGTCAGAACACAAAATGTTATCCTCATTTCACAGCACAGCTGCATACCTATCTTCCTCCTCCTGGCATCGACATGGGTAACCAGGACAGTGATAACAGGAGCAACCAAGTTATTCATACTGCATGGGGCTACTTCAAGAGACAGTAACAAGTGTCTAGACAGAAAGCTCAGTGCTTAAGATCACTGGCTGCACTTCCTCAGGTCCCAGGTTTGATTCCCAGAACCCACATGGCAGCTTACAATAGTCTGAAGCTCCAGTCTCAGAAAATCCAGTGCCTTTTTTTTCTGGCCTCTGTGGGCATTGCTTGCATGTGGTGCCCAGACATACATGCAGGCCAAACACCCATACACATAAAATAAAATAAAGAAAAAATAGCATTAAAAAGAAATGTTAATTAATATCAAAAGTAGGATAATTGGATGGGACTATTACTCAGTGATGAAGTGTATGCAAGGCCCTGAGTTCAATTCTCAGCTCCACCTAAAGCAAGAAATTAAAAATACATTTTAATTTAAGGACAGGAAGTACTTTGTCTGGATCCCAGAAGCTTTTTTTTAAACCAAAGGGTTTTGCTGTGTAGCCCAGGTGCTCCTTGAACTCAGGATCCTCTTGCCTCACCTCCCAACTACTGTGGCAACAGGCACGCACCACCATGCCCACAATGTCATTTTAACTGAGAATAATCAAGCAGTGGATAATGTTGCCTAGGGAAGTAATTAGAACAGTCTTTCCTCATTCAGGACTGAGAAAGTATCCTCTGATGATTTTTAAACTGTATAAAATTAGATATTATTTTAACTTGAGGTTGCCAGTTTTACATTAAGGATGCGTTTTTTAAACATAAATTTTCACTGATTTCCGATTTAAGACTCAGAAATTTTTTACTATATATCCAGCCCTCTGACTTGTGCACATCTGCTCATAATGCTTCTATAATGCATCTTCATGTGTACATTAGCTCATAATTAATGAGAAAAATGTCCTAAAATCTCAGAAATACAAAAGTCATATGTTACAAGGGAATGTATTGATTTAACAGTATTTCCATGTTTGTGTGAATGATTCATGAAGTTAGCAGAAAGAACAATTTAAACAACCCATAAAATATCTGCAAATAACAAGAGAGCAAAAGACATGTACTGATAGAAATTGAGAAAGTTGGAACTATGCAGAAAATTATCCTTTTAAAATTTTTCATGTGTATTTTAGCATCTTAAAATTGGAATTGCCATATTTTTATTAAAAACAGAACATAAATTTGAGATTTTACTTATTCAGAAGGAATAATGCACTCTGCTGTGTCTGATATATATTGACATGTCATTTTAAATATTTATGCAAAGAAAGCAGGACCTACACACATTTGCTCAGTCTCTGCTTGACCTCTGACATAATACCATTTCTGGACTGAGAGACATTGATTCTAAAAGTATATGCACTCATTAGGAAGGTATATCCTCCTGAGTTTAAATCATGTATCCTAAAGAATAGCTTTCTGATTCAAATCTTCCTTTTAGGTGAAGCCAAAATGTAACCTTAAAAATGCATTACTGCACATTCATTTCAGATACTTCCAGCTTCTTTCATTTATTAAAATAAAACTTTGAGTACAATGTTCATTACTGAGTGGTTATAATCTAACATAACATTCATAATATTTCTAGATATAGCATTGAAAGTAGAAAATTGTAGCCTTGATTCTAGAAAAAATGTTTTGACATATTTTCAAAGTATGTATTTTAATGTGTGTATCTAATAGAAAGAACACAAATTCTCATTTAGTATTTTAGAACGAAACAGACCACAAATGATAACATTATTCATTCAATGAAACCCCCAACTGTAGAATTTTAGATTGTAAAGAGGGGCTATTTCCCATACTAGTTAATTATCACTCAGCTTCAAAAGAATGGTACATATCCAAAACTAAATGTTTTCCATCCTTTGGAAACAACACAAATATTAGTGATGGCTGACATAAATGGCCTTTGCTCCATTTAACATTTAATCAAGTAGTTAATATTAAAACTGGAGACAGAAAAGATGTGTTGAAAGCAGTTACTTGTATATTGAGATTTGCAGAAAAACTACATATGGTTTCCATTGTTCCATAACCAACATTTTGGAATTTCTTACAGAATGATATATTTACATTTTTCAAAACTGAAAATGTCTGCCTTCTTATTGAAGTTTACCATATGTCAAAACACTTCAAAAGCTAAATATTTTATATACAAAGGGAAAAATGACTAATTTATAATGTATATAAGATTAACCAAAGGAAATTTAAGAATGTCAAAGGCAGTGTTACAGCTGTCAGTTAATTAATACTTGAGTAATCCTTGATAAATCATAACAAAAGTTTTCATTTATGTGACTCTGAAGCATGACAGTAATAATCTCAGACAGTTTGCTAGTTCAGTAATTTACTTGGAAAAGTCATTAAAGTAAGTTTATTTTAACCAATGCAAAGACACTCAATATGCAATCTTCATATTTCTTTAATTAATATCATCAGCAAACATGATGACCTCAGGGTTTAAGTTAGAAAAGCCCATTGTTTATGTGGAATCTCCTTTAACTTGCTTCAAAAATTAATGATCAACAAGCTTTCTCACTTTATATGCATGTAAATGGCTCCCCAAACCCCTGAAAGCAAATATTATGAAGCACAGCTCACCTACATCAGTGAAATGACAGAGTATCAAAAACTTCAGTCTGTATCTGAAAGCTACATGAGTCAACTTACTTACTGTACATGCAGACACTTTCCTGTTCTGTAGTCATGCTGCGGCAAGCACAATATCCATTGAACACATGGTAATGATGGGGAACTGCAAAATGTACCTAGGAAAAAAAACAGCTAATGACAAAGAGCAGGTAAGTGAATACTTCAAACTCAAAACATATACCAATCAGCAAGTCTGAATAACATCTCTCCCAGGATATGAACAAAAATGACTAACATGGCTTGTATTGCTTGCATAATTGAAATCATTGTAACTGGAAGGTTATAAAAAGATCTAATCCAAGTGAACCTGGAGTCATGAGGTGTTACCCCTAGAAGAATAAGTATCAGGTCTCTAACTAATAAGTATTTTATCAAGATCTGGCAAATAAAGTTGAGAGGGAAAATTCTAAAAGGTGGCAGTAATAACATAGGCTTATTAAGCACATTCCACAGCTGATGAAGTAGTTACTTCTTGAGAGAGCTGCAGAGTTATCAGAGAAAGGAGAGCAGATGTTCTGTGTTTTGACTTGGTGAAGCATTTGATGCATGGTTTCATGAAAAGTGACTTGAAAAAATTAATCCAAATTGGCTTGGATCTGATCAGTGTCACACAGATTGAAAACTGCGTGAAAATCAGTAAACAAAAGATCTTAACAAATGTCCATATATTCATTTGGGGTAAAGTTCTGCCACTGAATTGGTGTTAGCTCTGGTTTTAGTTAATGGTTCTATGAATCATTTTTTAAATAAACAATTTTAATAGAATTTTCAAATATAACTCCACTGGGAGACTGTCCCACGGAATTTAAACCAATAGCTTTTCAAAGAGAAGAGATCAGTACACAGGAAGTAACAGAATTATAGCTGATGAAAATACACTGCAGAAAACAAGATTGTGACTATAAGAATTAACAGGTTTTTTCATAGAGATACCAAAACTTATAGTGCAAGTAAACAGTGTCCTTCAAAGACATCACCTTGAAAAACCCAACGGTCCAGCAACAGCTACTCTTCAGGATGTTTGGGGAATTCATCTTTAAAATTGCCTTAAGCAAATCAGTGCCAGCAAACTTTAGTGCTCTTTATGAGCCATATAAGAAATGTATCATCACAAACTGCTCTACTTAATTTTTTCTCTATATTTCATTTGTAATAAAAATTATCTTCCCCAGCTTCTACCTCAGTCAATGCCAAACAACCTTTGGCTAGCTCCAACTCAAAAATATTTCTCAAATAGTTCATATTTCTATCAGCTAAATTTATGACTATGTAGAGAGATATATTATTTCCAGAAAAAATTCTACTATGTGCTTGTCCCTACTATGGGTCTCTTAGGGTATTGTAGGAACTAAGCAATGATCCTTGCTTTCAAGGCATTCATACTCTGTTTGAAGTTGACAAGCATGTAAATAATTATACTATAGTATAATGACACTCTGGTAGATATATATGCTGAGAATTCTGCAACAGCACACAGGGGATCTGGGTAGGTCAGCTTGAGAATGCATAGGAAGAAAATTCAGTGCTGAAATTTGAGATGAAACATGCAGAGGAACTAGAGAGACCCCAAAATGATGTTCTAGCAGAAACAAAAGCCTTACAACCATTTGGCATTTGGGATCTGACATTAGCTCCCAAAGGAAGGAAGAGGTGGTGGGCAGCTTAGCTAATGAAACAGAAAAAAAAAAATAGTGCAAAGTTAATGTAGACATCACACCAAAGAGTTTGAATTTAACTCTCTAAGCACTTCAGAGCTTCTGCAAAGTGAGAGGGCCTTCCAGTGTGCCTATCTCTGATTGGAGGAATGCAAAGCAGGGTAATGAGAGAAATGATAGGTTTGTGGAAGGAGAAATGGGAACCATGGGAAGCACTTACAAGGTCATTACAGTGCTCTCTGAGCAGATCTTTACAGTGATACAGTCTCCATGGTCACTTTTCAGTCCTTACTGCCTCTCCCCAACTCTTCTTGATGTGGCACTCTGGGGCTCCATACTTGATTTTCTTTTTTCCCTCTCTCTGCTCACTTTTTGATTTACACTACATCTCATAGCATTGAGTACCTTCTAAACAAATCTTAAACAGTTCTAGTATGCATCAGTGTGAGAGCAGATACCTAGATGGATATCTGTACTCACTGAGACATTTTCAAAGAAGTCAAATGAATTATGGTGAGTTGCAAAAATTATGAACCAGACTCCATGGTGCATGCCTGTAGTCCCAGCATTTAGGAACACCAAAGCAGGAAGATTGCAGAGAGTTTGAGGCCATCCTGGGCTACCTAGTGAGTTCAAGGACACCCTGGGCTATATAAGAAAGATTCTGTTTTAAAAAAAAAAATGAACAAATTTGTTAATCCCAACATATAAGAACAAAAAGCAAATCTAGGACTATAAAAGAATGGTATTTGTACCCGGGCAGTGGTGGCGCACGCCTTTAATCCCAGCACTTGGGAGGCAGAGCCAGGCAGATCTCTGTGAGCCCAGGGCCAGGCTGATCTACAAAGTGAGTTCCAGGAAAGGCGCAAAGCTACACAGAGAAACCCTGTCTCAAAAAAACAAAAAAAAAAAAAAAAAAAAAGGAAGAAAAAAATGATATTTGTAACCACACACGAAAGTCAGAGATAAATAGGAACAGAAAAGGATTAGAGTTGGATATGATTCAATGGTATCAGTAAAACATTTAGTAAGTTATGAAAGAAAAAGAAAGAAACTCAGGGCTGGAGAAATGATTCAGTGATTAAGAGTACTGACTGCTCTTGGAGAAGACCCAGGTTTAATTGTGCAGCAGCCACATGGAACTCACAACTGACTACAACCCCAGTTCCAGGGATGCAACACCCTCATTGGACCTCCACAAGCATGCATGTGGTGTATATTCACACACTCAGGCAAAGCACTCACACATATAAAATAAAAATAAATCACATGCATGCACACACAGAATAGTCTGGCACTGGTGGTGCACACCTTTAATCCCAGCACTCAGGAGGCAGAGATGGGCAGATCTCTGTGAGTTTGAGGCCAGCCTGGTCAACAGAGTGAGTTCCAGGATAGCCAGAGCTAGACAGGGAGACCCTGTCTCGAAAAACCTAAATAAGTAGATAGATAGATAGATAGATAGATAGATAGATAGATAGACAGATAGATAGACAGATAAATTAGTTGGGTGTGGTGAGGCACATCTTTAATCCCAGCATTGAGAGGCACAGATCTCTGTGAGCTCAAGGCCAGCCTGGTCTACATAGTGAGTTCCAGGACAGCCGGGATTATACAGTTAGACCTTGTCTTGAAAAACAAAAAACAAAAAGAAAAGAAAAGATAAGACAAGACAAGACAAGGAGAAAAAAATCAATAGAATGAAGGAGGCAAACATTTTCCTTATATATATTATATGATTATACATACTCAGCTAAGCTGGAGAGATGGCTTAAGAGCACTGGCTGCTCTTCCAGAGAATGGAAGTTCAATTCCCAATTCAGCACCCACATGGCAGCTCACAGCTATTCATAACTCCAGTTCCAGGGGATCCAACATCCTCACACACAAACACACCTGCAGGCAAAACACCAATGCACATAAAATAAAAATAAATAAATCTTCTGGGCACTGGTGGTGCATGCCTTTAACCCCAGCATTTGGGAGGCAGAGGCAGGTGATATCTGTGAGTTGGAGGCCAGCCTGGTCTATAGAGCTAGTTCCAGGACAGCCAAGGCTACACAAAGATACCCTGTCTTGAAAAACAAAAATAAATAAAATAAATTACTCATTTTAAATAAGTAAATGCTCAGCTATAATGTAGGAGGTTAAAAAAAAAAAAAAAACAAGTACCGTTGAGTAGTACTGAAAAACCAAGTACTGCTGAGCAGTACTGTTTCTTTAAAGTGGAAATTAACTCAGTTCATTTCCTGAATGTGTGCTCTCAGAAGAAGACTCCAACACTGGGTACTGCTCACCTCTCAGAGCCAATCATATCATTGCCAAGCTTTACAGACATTCAAGACATCCCACCTTCCCTTTTACTATCTTAATTAGCTGCTAAGGCCTGATCTATATAGTACATGCTTGGATGCTTGCCGAGTACTTTAAATTTCATTCCTGTAATTATGTTTCCCTCCTTGGATTCAGGTATATATTTTATTGTTTCATTTAGCTTTTTAATTATCTTTGGTCAACATTCAACCAAAGGCTTTGGAGGTACAAAGAATGCATTACACCGTTGAGATGTAGTCCCCAGCCCCTCTCCTTAGAGTTAAAAGAAGGTTTAATGAGTGATTATATATATATATATATAATTACATAGGGGTCCTGAGAAACTAATGTCTTCTGTGAAGCAAGCAAATGGTTGCCCAGATCATTTCAAGATAATTCCTTATTAAAGCAGCATGTGCCGAGTGGAATATTTGGATGCCATACAACTGGATGGGTAGGAGTCTTCAAAATTCAGCCTGCTTGATGGCCTCCTTATCTTTATTCTTTCTGTATTTGCAGCTTGCCCCGCCTCATGTCAGCCAAACCTTCCATTTCCTTACCACTACTTCCAAGGATGCCAGACTTTCAGGGGAAGTCAGGAAAGGGGAGTCTGGCAGATTGAGACAAGACACTGATACCTCCATCGTGGATAAAAGAGGTATGTGCAGCCAGACTCCTGGGATGAGTGCTTGAGAAGGAAGAAGGACAGAGGCTTGCCGGGCGAAGTGGGCAGTTTCTCAAGGTGAAAGCATGAGAACCCTTCCTAAAGTGGGTAGAAAAGGAAAAGCATTTCACTGTTCCCTGAGCACTGAAGAGCTGACAAGGGGAAATCACATGGAAATTGGTGTTGTTTGGTTGACCTTTCTTCTCTTCTGCTAACTCTCAATGCAAGCTGTTAAAAAGCGTAGCCCTTACGCCCGATGAACTACAGTTTTTCTCACTGGGCACCCAGTTTGGTGGGATGAGAAGAACGGGGCTTGGTAGCCAGAAGCCGTGGGATGGGACAAGAACAAACCCATCTCACTACTTCATTTTTACACGTTATCCTGCCACACCTACTGGACTTGAGACTGTGGTAGCCCTGGCTAACCGAGTTCATGGTAGGAAAGATGAAATCAGTCCTGTGTCCAATTCCACCGCTTTGTCACTGAGACAACTGCAAACGTCCTAGAAACGAATGTTCACTCTTCCTGTCGGGGCCTATTTATTCTAATTTCCCACCCTGATCTTGGAAAACTACAAAAAGGGCCAATTACCCTCTGAGTTGGTCGGAGCCTCACTTGTACTCAATGAGGAATCACACACAGGCACACAACTCACCAACAGCACAACTGGTGCCGACTATTAACCCAGATCAATAGTCTCAACAGAAAAGGTCAAAGGTCCAATGGGCTCTGGGAACCCCAGACCACATCACTCTCCACCTTGACCAGCTTGACAGACAAGCTCAATTGCTCAGGCTGTTCCCTTTCGGTGGATTAGCAAAGAACTTCAGAGCTTAAAGCTCGCATTCCTTCCTTACATTAATGCTACTAGCAAAAGCAAATAATAAGCAAAGTAAAAAAACAAGACAAAGGCTTTCATGGCTGACTCCGCTTTTATAAAGGAATGAACATTACTTTGCAAATTTATTTTACAGTAATGAGAGATTTGTAAAGGATTCCACTATGCGGTATGTGGATGTCTGTACGGCTGATAGAATACTTTAGGGTGTGACAAAGCATCCCAGACCCAATTTTTGAAGGACTCTTGTTATTGAACAGACACAGAAGCATACTCCACACATTAAAAAAAAAGCATATGTGTACATGTATATGTATATAAGAAAAATACATGTGTGTATAAAAACAGAATCATATATACACATATGTATATACATATATGAGTCTATATATACACATGTATGTGTGTATGCATAAATGTATATATTGCTTCTGTTGTGTATATACATAAATATATATATATTGATATACATATGCAACTAAAAATCTCCCTATAGTTGTTTTTCAGAGAAGTGATTAGGTTCTTAAAACATAGTCTCACACTGTAGCCCAGGCTGGTTTGGAACTTGGTATGTAGCCAAAGATGGCCTAGAACTCACAATAATTGTCCTGCTTCTGCCCATGTAGT
The DNA here is from genome assembly GCF_004664715.2 of Peromyscus leucopus. Classification (NCBI taxonomy): domain Eukaryota; kingdom Metazoa; phylum Chordata; class Mammalia; order Rodentia; family Cricetidae; genus Peromyscus; species Peromyscus leucopus. The sequence continues at coordinate 44,904,832 of NC_051068.1, forward strand.
GCTGGAATTACAGATATGAGTCACCATGCCAGGCCCTATATTGGTTTTCGATTGCTGTTACAACACATTGTTATAGATTTTGTGCCTTAAAGCAATCCAAATTGAGCTAGTCATGGTAGCACAAGCCTTTAATTCCAGCACCCAGGAGACAGAGGTAAGCAGATCTTTGTGAGTCTGTGGCCAGCCTAGTCCACACTGAGAGTCCTAGGCTAGCCAGGACTACATTGTAACACCCTGTATAAAAACAAAACAAACAAAAACAGCAACCAATCCAAATCAGTTATATTACAATTCTGTGGTTTAAAAGCCTGGCACAGATTTCACTTTACTAAAATCTGGAGTAAGGTGGGCCTGCATTCTTCCTAGATCTCTAGAGGAATGTCTTGCCTTACGTTTTCCATCTTCAAGACTACCTGTATTCCTTCCCCACTGCAGCTTCAAAGCCAGTGAGATCTAGTTCCTATGTCTTCAGCATTCTGTGACCTTCCTCTTTGGCCTTCCTCATTCTGCTCTCAAGGACCCTAGTAATCGCGACAGGCCTACTCAAATAATCCAGAACACTATCCCATTTTAAGGTCAACTTATTCACAAATTTTCTCCTACCACAGCCTCAACTTTTGTCTTACCAGGTCGTCCAACCTATCTCCAGATTACAGGAATTCGGAAGTGGATGTCTTGGCAGGGCATTTTGTTTCACTGTTCCTTATAAACCATCAGAGGACCTGCTTCTCTATTTCCAAAGCTTCCCACCTAACTTCTTCCATCTGAAAAGTGACTACCGAGAAAGACCAAGTTTATAATAGACATTGCACAAGCCTTAGAAGGAACACAGCTGCTGACAAGTGAGAATTTCAGTAAATATATTGTACATGAGACAGATAATTATATTTTAAGCGAATAATGCCAGCAGACATAATGCAAACCAATGCTGCACAAGTACTGAAAATGTGGATAGATTGATAGACCTTTTAAAAATAATTTTTAAGGGCAGTTTATTTTCTTCCTCCTTTCCACTGAAGCATACAAAATGTATTCAATAAATACGCAGCAGAAGGACAATCAATCTAATATCAAAGTGACTACAGAGTTAATGCCAGGGCTTGATTTGTGTGCTGGCATTCCAGAATATAGAAGACTGAAGGTCAGAGGCTCTGGAGAAACTTGAGTTACTAGGTACAAAGAAAGAACCACTCGTACTATACAAAAGGGGAAGATCTGAAATGATAATTACTCAAAAATCCAAAAATGAGATTGACAAGATTTGAAGTAAGCTTTATTCCAAACTTCAGAGCATACAACATCATACACACAATCAATATTCATAATAAGGGTTTGGAATAAATGGACATACTATGTTCCCCCAAATTTCTCAATCTACTTCTAGTTACAGACAGATTAATTACAAATCTTTTATGTAACAATACAGAAAGGGTAAATAACCAAAGCATAGTAGAGATGGGAAATTGTTGAAACCCACTGTATACCAAGTCTGTAATACAACTCACTTTACTGGACCATCACAACAATCTGAAAGATGTGTCTTATAGAATACTAACAGGACATAGGTTCTAGGAGGAAAAATTACTTAAAAATTCACAGCTAAAATTTATAGCTGTGATTTGAACTCAGAAATACTTGCCTCTAAAGATTAGCCATGTACTATGACAACATACTAATTCCCAAAAAGAGATGTATTAAAAACTGCTTTAAAGTCAAGGGGTGGTGGCACACACCTTTAATCCCAGCACTCATGGAGGCAGAGGCAGGCAGATCTCTGTGAGTTTGAGGCTGGCCTGGTCTTCAGAGGGACTTCCAGGACAGTTACACAAAGAAACCCTGTCTCAAAAAAAAAAAAAAGCACTTCGAGCACTATATATAATTATATTAAACAAAGGGTGATGTTAATAGTATAATTCAGTTTTGTCACTAAAAAGAGGTCCTTCTCAATTTAGTGTATAATAAGGACTCAATTATTCATTTTACAAATCTTTACAGTAGTAAATAAATGCTCCTTGCTTAGTATTTTATGTTTTCAAACTTCTTTTAAAGATTCTTATTCAACAGGCTTTGCATCTTTGGGGCATTTAACTGCTAATGCTCTACAAATCTGGGCAGCCAAGGAAAACGCAGATGGTCCCATGGAACACAAACCACAGCAACATATGGTATACATTTACTTCTAACAAAGTGTGCTTCTTAACCTCTGGGTGTCCCTCCACCATTCCTTTATAAGGCTACTCATTCCTAAGGAAGGTTCAGTCTGCAAAAATGGGGCAGCAAGCCCCACATGTGCTGTGTGGCCATTCAGATGTACAGAATGTGTTTGAATATCTGTAAGCAAGTGCATTTAGCATGTGCTTCCTGGCAATACCTTATGCATCAATGAGCTGTCTCTCCAGATGGGAAGCCCCTTGAGGGCAAGTGCCACACCTGATATCTTATTTTATTAGTTGCACAAGGCAGAATAATAACATTATCTGTAGTATGTATAACAATGTACACTTTATAAATTGCTCATGTATGAACTCTCCTACCTACATTGTGATATGATGTCACATGTTCCAGGCAACATTCGTGGAGGCTAAGCAATTAGCTAAAAAAAAAAAATCACAAAGCTAGTACAACATAACAATCTTCCTCTGGCCATAAGAGGAGATTCTTCCCTGCTCATTGTGTACTACCCTATTTGCTTCTAAGGTTTTCAGTGCAAAGTTCAATGCTCTTTTGCCTCTTTACAAAAATAACTATTCTTAAGTTCTTAATATACATATTGTAAGGATCTGTTCTAAGGATTTTATACACATTAACTTGTTTAATCCTCCTGATTACTTCATGAGACAGATGCTGTTTGTAAATGGGGAGTCTCTCCAAAGGAAACTAAGGAATGGAAAGAGAAACTCACCCAGAATCTCAGGGTTGGTCAATAGTAGGCTTGATTCCTGGAAGGGAGGTTCCTGGGTATATATTAATCACAAACTATTCTGCTTGAGTGAGAGCGATGGAAGATCCTTGCACGTGAGCAATGTGTGCAAACAGAAAAAGAAAGAAGAGGAAATAGTGCTTACTCCTTTTTGTGATTTATTTGATTATATTTTAAATCCTTTCCTCATGTCAATAGAACTCCATGTAAGTACTATACTAAATTTTCATGTACTGAAGGCATATGTGGAGGTTACCTTGACTGACACATAAAATACCCCAAACAAAATGCTTGAAGAATCGACTTTTTTTTTTCATTTTGTTTCATGAATTAGGGACAAGATCAGATTGCCTAGGCATGAAATGCTATATGATCATATCTGTAAGTCTAAAGGATTTGCATATTTCTTACATAAAAACATCCCATCTGATATATTTGAGTGTTCGCTCTATACCTGTACACCTGAGCTTAAAAATTATCTAATCCTCTTGTTCCTTCCATTTTTGACTACTTTTTCTTCAGGCACAGGGCAAGCACTTACTTTCAATATAATGTTTAACACATTTTATATTTGTATGCTTTTATTTCAATTGTCTTAAAAACATGCTAGCAAACATCCAAACATATTGTAAAGACTTAAAATTCAAAGTGTGTATACATATATCAACAGGAGTCATGAATTATGTATATTTCAAGCCTATATAAATTAGATTTTGAAAAACAAGCATCACAGTAGTCAGGCAGGTCATAATAAGACATTCCATGTGAAATGTAAAAAGTACCTTGAATAAATTATCCATAAGTTAACACTCTCATTAGAATGACATATTTATTATTTCTGGGTTTCAGATGTTGCTTTAATACATTCTGACTAACTGTTCTAATGTCACATTAAGAAACCATTTTAGGCCTTTCTCCCCACGTTAGAATTTGCAGGCTTTATTTATGTTTGAACTAAAATAATATAATGTTTAAAACAATCATCCACTTCCCTGTGTAGAAGAACATCATTTTCTTCGGCCCAGAAACATTTAATTAAACCAGGATATGACTTTAGTAATTAGTTTTGCACAGAATGACTCTAAAATTAATAGCCAATTGTAGGACTTTAAAAACTGGGAGACTGACAATCAGAAGCGTCTTAAATGCTTTGTTTATGTGAAGAAAAGGAGTGATCCTTTAATTCCCTGACACACTTTAGGCTGAATTCACAGACTTTCTGTACTGCTGTTTAACAGAGTCAAGTGCTTGAGGTTATGTAAAATAAACAATCTTGAGATCTTATTGCAAATGTTTGCAATTTATGATGTAAACTGATTTGTGAAGAAAAAACAGGATCCCATGTTGCTGAAGCCAAAAAGGCATTTTTTTTCAGAAATCAAAATAGTTCCGAAATTTGAGCATTACATTATACTAAAGTATTACCATCTGAGGATCTAAAAGAGTTACAATTCTGGAGGGAGAGGTCAAAATAGATGTGTATCAGTTCAATTCTAAGCATTTTTTTTAAAAAGTGGGACTCCTGGACCACAGAGTCCTTAACAGTAATCATGTCTTGAGTAAGCCCCTTTGACTCAGCCCGCTGCCGACCCCCCTCCCCATCATCGCCCCAACATAGATTTTCTAACTATGGAAAAGTTCGCATTCCACGAAAGATTAAGGTTAGGGGAGTCCTTTAATGATAACTGGTTACAATTATTGCGTTTTGGCCAAAATAACATTAATAACGGTCCATGTTTAAAATGAAGACATTACATTCTCAAACCCCCTTCTGGGGATGGTTCTGAAAACTCGAGGTTTGGACTTGGCTCACTCAGTTGTCTGCCCAACAGTTTGGGCTGCAAAGATCTGGAAAATTGGCCCAGAGAACCTGTGTAGGAGCCTGGATCAAAGGCTCTGACCCCATACAGCTAGGGTGATTGGGCTGTATCCTCCTGAGCCTCAAGGGAGAGGAAGTGGACCCTTGGTGTCTCTGACCTGAGCAGCAAACTTTGGCCTTTCTTACCAGACCTAGCTTTCCTCTCCCTTCCTGGACCTCAGCATTCAGGGTAGGTGCAACATGCGCACGGATGGTACCCAGTGCCCAGCTGGCAGGGATATGCCACAGCCCTTGACCTGGAACTTAGCCTAGGATGCCCTGAAGAGCTACACTGGGCACAGGGTCCAACGAGGCTCCCATAACCCCCGTTTGCCTTGTTGACCTCCATGTTCCCTTGGGGGTCATGAGAGTGGTGGATACCGCCTTTGACCCCAGGTTAGGATTGTCACTTGGAGCCTGAGGGTTCGGAACCAGGCCAGGCTGGAGCCCCTGGACCTCTCTGAGGTCGCCAAGAGAGGACGACGCTGTGGCCAACTGCGCGACCTTCACTAACTAGGAGAACTGTAGAGCTGAGTAGGGAGTACAAGGCCAGCTCCTGCTCAGCATCCTCTGGTAGCTGAGGAACAGACCAACCTCTCTCGCCACATCTAGTCTGTGGATCAGCTTCAAAGGAGAGCTGAGTCCCGGAGGAAAGCAGAGCATCATGCGGGCTCCGTAGGGGGTCACTGCTATCTGCCAACTCGTGACACTGGGGGATGCTAGGACATCTGCGACCTCCGCAGAGGGCTCCTCTCCAAGGGGCAGGGCGGGTACAAGAATGGGCATTCCCGACTCAGGCCTGGCTGGGTCTGGGTCTCCAGGTCTTTCTTCATCCTGAGCGCGCGCGCGCGCACGCGCGCGCGCGCACACACACACACACACACACACACACACACACACACACACACACACACACACACACACACACAGAGTCAGGGCAGGAGCCTATCTTCAAGCTCACGGCGAGTTTGGAAGAGGGCGACTGATGCCAAACAGGACTGGAGGCGGGAGTGGGGGTGTTGCTTTGTTCCCCGTGCTTCTCGGACTCGCTCCTGCTCTGCGTCTACTTCCAACCCAGCAGCTCCAGGAAGTTAGGCGACCTGGGATCGATGCTGATAATGCCATATATAACAAACCCAGGGCAGTTGTGTGACCCCTCTTCTTTCTCCCAAAATGACCCAAACAAACTTTAAAGGTAAAAGTATAGCAAAGAGAAGAAGGAGAAACGTCTTGGGCAGGGGATTCCATTTTTGTTGTTTTCCTAATCTGTTTTTTTGTTGATTTAGCATAAGCTGATATCCACAGAAGGTATTTGATGTGAGGTGAAAGGAATTGCGCTCAGTGCTAAGGGTCCACAGGGCCACCCTTCTCAGGGTCCCCTGGTTACGTCACTTAAGAGCAAAAGGAAGCGCTTTTTAACCTATGTGGGGGGGGGCATACGAATACGAGTATATCATCAAAAAGGAAGAAGGAAGAGTATCCCGGATATTTTAATGGTAACAAGAACAAAGATGACGCGAACCCCATCAAATGAAACAATACTATTTTCATTCAGTTGATCGCAAAGTGTCTTCGGTTAATAACTTGGCACTTATTTAAATGGTTTAACAGAAGTGGAGCCGAAACATTTTGTACTGACAACACGTCATAACAGCATCTTTTGTTTAAAATAACTTAATACACTAGAAAAAATATGGCAAATATAAATAATTTTGTTTTCATGGAGAACAAATAGTTACAAAGCTCAAACGCATACCGAAGTTCAGTAAGAAGAGCTTTTCCTCTTTCATGTAAATTAAAAGGGGGGGAAAGCCCTAAGCAGGCTTGCCAGAGAATTTTGGACTACAGGTTGCTTAGTCCAAGGTGTCCCTGTTTAAATAGCTACATGAATTGAAACAAATAAAAAGATTACTTGAATGAATACACCTTTGTGAGATAAAATGCAAATGTTGAAAGTCAACCATTAGTTCACACATTATAGCCAAAATAAACTTTGTTCGTGTTTATCAACATATTATACACAAACCTAGTGTCTGTACCTAGCTGGGCGTCGTTTAAGGTGAATTTGACGGGATAGAGAGGGGGGAAATAAAGCATTATCCTCAAACAGGACTTCAAGAAACCAGCAAGGGGAATTCACGAAAAGGGAGGGAACAGATGAAGCGTCTATCTCGCTCGATGCACGGCTGTATACCTTCATGGCTTCCTTTGCTCTTTTTCCTTTCCCCGTATTTTTCTAACGGCCTCTATCTTCTTGGAAGACTCAAGAGTGTATTTTACTCCCTTCCGACATTTTTTCCTTTGCCCCTTGGGATCAAAGGCCGGACAATTTATATATGGATTCACATCCAGACGCTTTTCATACTGTGAATGAAAGTGTAGTGAGTGCACATGAGTGTGGGGAGGGGAGGGGACACCATCAATGGAATACAAGTAACATGCAAACCAGAATTTACTGTCAGCAGTCTGGACAGTTCTGCCGTAATAATTTTTCAGAGGAATCATTGTCTGTGGTATCACTTTTTTTTTTGTATTAACGTTCCTTTTTTTTTCCTCCTCGTTTTCACAAGGTCTTCCCACTTCTTGCTCTTCCATACATGGTGTTTTTAAACTGAAAGCATCTGATTCAACGTAAAAGGAGGCCCGCCTCTCTTGTCAAATGTCTCGTATTAAAGTGAACTTCGCAGAAAAAGGTCAGCTTCAAAACCTGTGAACTTCCCAGCTGCGCATTTTTTTTTCATCTTAATTTTTTTTTTAAATAAGTATACCTCTTCCTTCTGTTTTGCTTCCTTGGCCCATTTAAAAAAAAAAAAACATACATTTTAGTTGGTAAACCTCTCCCCCTTTTCTCTCAAGATTCATCCAGGTTATTTTTTCCCGTATTTTTATGTACAAAATAATTTTTAGACTTGTTTTGCTTCGTCGTTCTAATTCCAGCCAAATAGTAATAAGAAACAAGCTCCCTCTTTCCTTTTCTTTCTAGTTTGTTCTCTATTTGCTTTTGCTTATTTGTTGGTAGCAAGATTTTTATTTCTATGTAGGAGTCCATCGCCGCTGTCTTGCCGCTATCCACTTCTCACTATTCCCACACTCCTTTGTCCAGTCTCCATCCAGACTTGGCCAAACCCGCTCCTACAAAGCCGAATTTTAGTCCCGAGGGCGGATGGGCTGGAGTCCCGAGGGCCGATGGGCTGGAGCCCGTGGGCTGGTGGCCCTCGTGGGATCCCGGGTCCAGCGCAGAGTCCGGCCCTGGGAATCCAGGGTGCAGAAAGAAACGGGAGGCAGTCAGCGGGGAAGGGGCGGGCCTAGGCGGTCCGAAGCGGGTGCGGGAGAAGCAGCCGGTCGCGGAGGGCGTGCAGGGTCGCGCCGCTCGGGAGGCTCCACCGACCGTGGCGCTGGCGCCGGCGTCACAGACCCAGGGCGGCCGCGTGCTTTTTAGCTTTCAGTCTGAGATCTGCGATGCTGGAGTTCTTGCTGGTGGTCTTGGCGGCGGCGGCGGCAGCCACCACCGAGGCGGCGGAGGCCGAGTCCGCGGCCAGCGTGGCCAGCGGCAGTCCGAAGGGCGGTGCCGGGAACATCATGTAAGGCGCGTGCGCGGCCAGGTGCGGATGCAGGTGGTGGTGCGCGTGCGCCACGGCGCTGTCCAGCTGCAGCTGCGCCTGAACCTGAAAGGACAAGGGCGTCACGTTGCAATGACTATCCTAGGGTGACAACAGAATAGAAACAGAACATTAACGGCGTCCAGCTTGGCTATGGGAGAATTGGGGTGCGCGACAGGGAAGCTACAATTTGCTAAACATCTGTTTGGAGAAGGACATTATAGGTTTTTTGCTAAATCTGGGGCATCACATTAATACTCTAGTGCCCCATCCCTACCCCCAGATCATTATGAGCATGTTTGCTAGATTTCCTCATCTCTGTCTGCAGGAATGTTATGGCCCCTTCGGGAACTGAGTGGGTGAATGGACCTTGATATAGTCCCCATGCATCACCCACCTCAACATAGTAATATCTTGGAAAGGCTGGCTTTAAGGACTGTTACCCTTCTCTCCTGTCTCTGTCACAGACACCTTGGACACACCACTAAAATAAAATACTTAACTTTTTCTTGTCACTTAGGGAAGCTATTGCATCTGCGGGTCTTAACTTTTCCTGCCATAAGAATTACCTGAGGATCTTGTTTCAATGCCGACCCTAAGTCAGCAGTTCTAGTCTGGGACTTAGTCTAAGTTCCTAAATACCAGCTGATTCTGCTGGCCTGAATCTCTACCTTCTTGGTAGGGCCAGTTTCCTAGTAAGTTCTGCCCCTCTCTCTCCAACTATCCTCATTTCAAACGCCTTCCCATCAGGATCCAAGTGTCTTGTTGCGAGGTGGGGAAACTCAGGTCTCTCTAACTCTAATTCTCAGGTGAGTGTCACCTGGAGTCTCCCCAGTCGAGGATACTGGTGACTGGGGGCTCCTCTATGATATTACAGCCTTGGTGAGGAGGGATGCCTGCTGAAGATGGGCAAGGTCAGACAGTGGCTAGGAAAGGATTTTGCCCTCGGGCTTAGAGAGCGGAGAGTTCAGAACACTGGGATTTCCCAGGATTAAATCATTGCTGCGGGCTCTCCTTTTAAAAAGTTGTTCTAAAGGGTCTTTTTTTTTCTTCTAATAGCTCAGAAAGGGATAGCTGAGGTAGGGCAGCCAGCCCTGGGAAGACCAAGTCTTCCCTCTCTATCAGAGAGGAAGCCTTTTTGTGTGTGTAAGGACAGCCTTTTGAAAATAAGTCTAAGTTGGGAATAGCTGCATTTATTTTTCTTCAGCCAGAGACATTTAATGTGACTGGGGGTAGAAAATACCTAGAAAGAATATTTAGAGGATTGCTTTTGAAACACCTTTGGAGCGGCCTCCGTATTTGATTTGACAAAATCCTAATCAAAGGCTGTTCCTTCCTCTCCCCAAGTGCAATCTTAAATGCATTTTTTAAAGGACAGGCTACTGCCTTCAGGCTCCTTCGGGGGCTCCTATGAAAGCAGAGAGGACTGGGGATTCGAGACCATGTCACTGTATAGGTTTTTAAAGGAGAGTGGGGCCACTATATAGTCTTGAAATCGCTTCTGCAACTGAATGGATGGTGAGGCTCAGAGACAGGGTCTGTTCAACAGTCCAAGCAAACATCCAGGCCTTTTTGCATTTACTAACAGCTTGAAGCTAGGTTGTACTTGCCTGCTGGAATGGCATCCTTAAAGCACCTACGTTGACATAGGGTGCAACTCTACAAGCTTCAAACTGGCTAGCGGCCCCTATAAGGACACCTATAAAAAAAAAGGGGGGGGGGTTAACACAAGATGTGAGGCAAACATTTCTTGTCAAATTTCCAAGGTGCCAAGTGGTAGCAAGATAGAACTGATTCTAATAGAACTGGACTGTCAGTTTTTCTAAATTGCTGCTATAATTAAAATAAGTTCACTGTCCAGAAATTTTTCTTAAATCAAGTACTATCATCATCCTTAAGTTTTTTGTCTTTGTTAGAGCAATATCCCTCCACTCCCAACTTTTACTTAATAATAAAATGAATTATAAGACATACCTTTATGAAGTTGATTCTCCTGTTTTCTACACTTAGCTCTTCGATTTTGAAACCAAACCTACAAATTGAGAAAGAGAGGGGGAAAAAACACATAAAACTTGATGATTCAAAACATCTTAACATCTTAAATTATAGTAGTGCAATGGAAAAAAAAAAGTAGTGTTTAGGCCACTCTTGGGATATGAAAAGCAAGTGTTAAATTATACAAAACAGCCTCAATTTCCAAAATGAGAAATGTAAATCAAGTACAAAATAGAAAGATTTCCTAGACTCTTTGTAAGATAAATTGTTCCTTGATAAATTACTATTAGTTCCGGTTTCATCTTTCCACATTACAGAGTCCCAGGGGCCTAAAACACTCCCTGGTACCTGACACAACGTGATAATGGGTTTAAATGTTTACCCAGTTAAGACCCAAGAAGAATGGACTCAGTAATAGCCTGTAATATTAATTAGCTTCATCTTGAAGAAAAACCAAACAGTAAAGCAAATAATGACTCTTATTTTGGTGGGGAGAGGGATATGGGGGGCGGGTAATTAGTGTCATAAAAGCCTTACTACAAAGAAGTTTAGAATTTCTCTGTCCCTCTGTGCAGCAGAGTGTAACACAGTGGCAGAATAATTGTGCCATTATCATGATAATCTAATTTGCTTCTATAGAAAAAGCCACTGCCTGCAGTTAGGACAGTAGGAAAGATTCCAGAAAATAGCTCCTGTAACTTAAATGAAAGTATGAGTGAAAAAAAGAGCAGCAGTAAACTTCATTTTTAAAAAAAAAAGAGTGTCCCACAAAAAGGAGAGGTGGGGTACGAATCGAGTAATCCTCAGATACTGGATATGATGTTCTTAAATAACTTGCCAACTTTTCAAGTCGGTGTGACATATTTTTTAAAATTCAAATAAGGCTTGCTTTTTAATACTCCAGTTCCAATAATAATACAGCATATTGATTGATTCACAAATTAACGTTTTAAAAAAAACATGAAAGGAAAATATTGCTTCAGAGCCCTTTCTGTTAAGTTTTTGAAATCAAGTGCCACAGTCAATGTAAATCTTCAAAAATTCTCCTGATATTGAGTATAATAGAAGGGTGGATTTCATGCCAGGGTGGCATCCTTTGTGTGACTCACATGGCCTGGGGCTTCTTGACTCTTTTTTTTCCCCTAGAAGGGTTGGAATGGAGATACTATTACTCATGGCTGCAATAATTATCAGGGTTTTAAGGGGTTGCGGAGTCTCTAGAGAGCTCAGCGCAGGCTGCAAAGCAGAACAGGCTTAAAAAGGGAGGCTCTGCGATTGACGTCGTGATGACCAAGGAGGCCTATTATTATTTTTTTCTCTGTTCACGTTACTGCTCTGTTTTTTCCCCCTGATCCTATTACAAGATGCGGGGAAGCCCCTTAAGAATTGTGCATAGTTCCTTACAGATGGTGGTCTCTCCGCCCAGAGACCCAGGGAGTATCTGTTACAGCGATACTTTGTAACAGCTGCAGATGTTCTAGGCTAAAACTGCTCCATGTGTTCAAACAAATAATGACCATCATTTTCTCCCAATTTTATTATTTGAGCGGAAATACAATCTGAAACGTTTAAATTTGTTCCCCATAAAGCTGGAAGGATATGTATGTGTGTTTATAATTCCCCCTTTAGATTAGCCTTAACCCTACTTTTTGGTTTTACATTCACCTAAACAACCAATAATGAAAAAAGCTGCAGTACATGTGACATGGCACTTTCTGAAGGTTAGTTAGGCTTTGCAAACATCAATAATAAGATGTGTACATTGTTTTAAAATGGAGTTTTCGTGGGTTCAGGTCCTTTGCTTTGGCTAAGTGAAGGAACAAAGGGTGCCCAAATACATCCTGTGTCCTCTGTTTCACACTCGGTTCAAGATCGACCCGCTAACAGACACTGTAAATTTTTGCACTTAACAGATGCTAATTTTCTTTATAGTCCGCACATCTATAAACCTAATTGGTATATCCGTTTGACAAACCCACGACCCTCAACGAAACCCAACTCCAGAAAAGCAAAATACTCGTTGTAACTTTTAAGGCTTCAGAGATAAAACGTTTTCTGTGGGATTTTTTTTTTTTTTAAGGCTTATAAAAGTAGGCCCATTAGGATTAAACCACATTAAAGACAGCACGAGGCAAGGGGGGTGTGGTTAATAGAAACTCTGGGAGCAAGCCCAGTGCAGCTTTCTTCTTCAGCGAACATATGTTGGCTTAGGGGTGAAAGGGGCTACGGGATCAAAATCCATTTTAGAAAATAAGACATCTAGGGAAGATATCTCTCCCTTTCCCATCTCACACCAGACACCTGCAGCAGCAGCCTCCTTGTGTCTCCCTAAGCTGCCTGCAAACATAGGTACCAGACTCCAACTCTCAGGGCCCAGCCTCCACCTCCTCGCAGTGGGGTACCTGTACTCGGGCCTCAGATAGCCCCAGTCGCTGGCTCAGTTCCTCGCGCATGAAAGCGTCAGGATAGTGGGTCTCATCGAAAAGCCTCTCCAGCTCGTTGAGTTGTTCCAGGGTAAAATTGGTTCGACTTCGCCGCTGCTTGATTTTGGTCTGGCCTTCGTCCTCCATCCCTTTAGCATCCTCTTTGCGATCCTTCAATTCGGGGGACACTGGAGAGGGCACCACGGAAGGACCACACGTGCGTCGGGACACGCACCATCACACACACACACACACACACACACACACACACACACACACACACACACACGGACAAAAAAAAAACAGCAAGACAAGCCCATTACCAGATTTGTCCAAAGGAAGGCTAGAGACTCCTAACCCCTGGGGAGGGGGGAATCCCCACGAAGATCCGGCGAGAGGATAGGGGTCCCTGAGACCCGCAAAGTCTCCTCTGTACGGCTGCCTGGGGATATCAGGTAGGCATGCAGCCACCCAACTCAACTGAGGTCTCAGCTCACTCTCTCACTACCTGCGCCCTTCCCTTGTTCTGCCAACACCAAACGCATTCCTGACCCTCTGGCACTCGCTGCCCCACGCACTCACGGAAATCAAAAGCGCCGCGCCGGCCTCTCGCAGAGCGCGGTCTCGGTTAAAGGGCGCGGCAAGGCCACGCGATGGCCCCGCACGCCAGCCATCCCAGCGGGCAGTTCTGCTGTCCCGCCAGCCTCTGCTGCCTCTGGCCCTTTGCCTCCCGCAAACTTGCTGGTCTAATTTAGGAACAACTGGGCTCGCTGAAGGTCGCAGCGGGAAAAGGAGACACTGGTACTGCGAGGTGCAGAAAGCCCCGTCCCCAAGCGCCCAAGGGCTCGGACCAGCCCCCTACGGATGGTTCCATCGGCAGCTAGACAGCCCCGGTACTCCCTGCCGGGTCGAACTGGCACAGGCAACCACGCCATGTTGGCGGCCTGGACGACTGGCCGCCCACGCTGGGCCAGAAGGGTAGAGGCGGCAAACCAGACAGACTCTGGTGGTCAGCAAAACCCACCGCAGCATCTCTGCTCTCTCCTTCTCCCTCCCGGTGGAAACCAAGGCTGGACCCTAAAGGCTTAAACCCACTGAGATCAACAGGTTCAAGAACATTCCTCGGTTTCTATTGGCTGTTAAAAACCTTTTCATGCACCCAGCAGCTCGGATGTTTAATAAAATATGCATTTTTTGCACACATCCGTTGCTACTTTGCCTTCTTTCCTTCCACGTAAAAGACCGGAGCTCTGCCAGTTTGAGCAAACAGAGCCATAGAAGGGATGATATACAATTATGCCAAAGGGCAATGATGAGGAGTGCCAAAGTCAGGCCCATATCAATATAAGGTCCGCCTAACCTTCATCCTCTGTGCCTGATTTGGAGATGGGTGTCCAGTGTCAAAGCTAAGTTTAGATAGTAGAGGCTGTTTGCGATTCCTCCCAACCCAGGATCCAGATCAACATGGAAAAAGGAAAATCCTGTCTGGAAAGAGCCAAGCTACAAAGAAATTAACGCTTGCTTGCTCTGAGCAGCTTGGAAGTCAACAACCCCAGGAACTGGCTCATGAAGGCTTTCAGAGCTTGCGGTTGGTGGACTATCTAACCCGAGTCCCTGAGCTGTGAACCCTGAGGGGTTACTCTGGGGCCTTTTATAGTTACCCTGTCACTTTCTAAATTAAGGAGGACATGGTCCCGGATCTGGGAGAAGATGAACCGTCACATCTCGCCCCAGCCTGGCATTCTACACCGTAATCTTATTTGTTGCCTATATTTCTGCTGCCCAATTTGTGAACGTTTGTCCTTCCTCCAGGAAGGAAGTAGATAAGGTCACAGCAAACATTAGGGGGTCAATTCAATAGGAAAATACTCTCGCTAACATCGTAGTAAAATTTAAACAGAAACACATATTCTTCAGAGGGGGAGAGGAAAGCTTTTGTCTGTTGTCACCCACTGAGCAGATACCCCTCAAAGTTTAGGGGCTTCAAAGGGAAACAAGTCCAAATTTCAAGTTGATTAATAGACTTAATATAATGTCTCTTTCGCCCCCGACTTTCCACTTAATGGCCTAAACAGGAACAGACCGTGTTATAAACAAGTTAATTGCTTGCTTAAATTTGTGATTCTACGCATGCCACATATTTTCTTAATTGGAAAAATATGGCAGCACACCAGTTACCGCAGTACCGAGTGCTAAATTAATTTTTAACTTCGAATTGATAGACGCTTTACCGTGTAGATAAAGCCGTTTTCTAACTCCGCTGGCTCCAAAAGACACCCTCACCAACACACACACACACACACACACACACACACACACACACACACCACACACACACACACAGCTAAAGTATTGCAAGATTCTAGGCAGTAAAGAAATTGTGTATGTAAAGCGCACCCCCACCCCCACTCCACGTACACCCCACAGTCTCCTCAATGCCTCCACTGAGACAAAACCAGCTTGGTCCGGACCTCTGGCTGCCTTCTACCTTAATGGCTCAACGAAAATGTGAAGTTTGGTCCCCCAAATCCAGAGATTTAGGGCTTTGCGGAGTTACAGTGGTTTTGTTGGCGGCTCTAAAGAAGGGGCAACCTAGTGTGGTTCTTCCCTTTCTCTTTTTTTCCCTTCTCTCCTCTAGGCCTAGGAAAGGGGTTCTGGCAAACTCGGGACTACACGCTCCTCACAACTGGCCTCCTGGTGAGCTCCTGCCGCACCCCCTCTTGCAGCGGGCCACGCAAACTTCCTTGTCCCGCACCGCGGCCCCATCCTCCAGCTCGCGAAAAACGCATTTCGGTGCAACCGGAGCAACTGAGAAAGATGCGCGCAACCCCACGTCCTCCCCCACGCGAGGACCCCACCCACGACTGAGCAGTCTGGCCTCCTACCCCTCCACTATTCCTGTAGCTTGCAAAGCGGTGGTCCAGGGCCCTCTGAGCTGCCGCCCTCCGCCCGCTTGGGCCCCGGGTTCTCTCTCGCCCAGCAGGACAGGGGAAGGCGGGAAGGGGAACCGCGGTCGGGGACAGGCCGTTACCCTCCGTCAGCCGCGGGCTGCCGGGCTCCCTGCTCCGCTCCGCGGCGCCCATGTCCAGCTCCCGGACGGGAGAGCGCCCTCCTCCAGCTCCTCCGCCTGCTCCTCCTCCTCCAGCACCTCCTCCGCCTCCTCCGCCTCCGCCTCCGCCTCCTCCCGCGCCGCCGCCTCCGCCGGCCGCCCGGACTGCCGGGCTGCTGCGGTCGTCGCGGCCCGGCTCGAGGCAGCCGGGTTCCTTGGCCCCACGCAGCGGCCCGCTCTCCAGCACCTCCCGGTACGTGATGGCCTCCTTCTTCTCCTTCACTTTCTGGTCAAAAGACTTGGAGACGAACGCCGTAAGTTCTTCCATCGCGGCCGCTGCCGGTCAGCCTCGCGCTCAAGCTCTCCCTGCCGAGCCCCGCTCTTTTTTTCCTCCTTCTTTTTTTACTGCTCCAGCCCCCCCAATAATAACACATCAATGGGGCAGGGGGTGGGGGAGGAGAGGGAGGAGGAGGAAGAAGAAGAAAAAGAGGAGAAGAAAGAAGAGGAGAAGTAGAAGGAGAAAAAGAAGTAAGAGGAGGAGGAGAAGGAGTAGGAGGAGAGAGGGGGGAGAGGGGGGACAGGGGGGAGGAGGGAAGGGGCGGGGGCCGCCAGAGGGAAATGGGAACTGATGCTTCCCTGCCGGAGCGCGCGTGTTCAATGTTAAGATCTTTGACAATTCTTCCTGCGGAGAGTTCAGATCTGATAGCGACGCAGCTCTTGAAGTCTCACTATTTATACTTCCTAAAGGCGGCCCCTTGTTCTGAGTAAATTACCTCCCCTCGCAACTCCGAGTGAACCCCTTCGCGGGTAGCAGGAGCGCCACTACCTGGGGTGGGGAGGAGAGGGAGTGAGGAAGAGAGAGAGAGAGAGAGAGAGAGAGAGAGAGAGAGAGAGAGAGAGAGAGAGAGAGAGAGAGAGAGAGAAGGGGAGAGAGAGGGAGGGCGAGAGAGAGCGAGAATGAGAATATATGAATATGAATGTGAATATGAATGTGAATATTGAGGATGGAGGATCCAGGCAGGAGTCCACCCGGTTGGAGTGGGAGGGCAAGCAGGGGACCAAAGGGGGCGGGGAGAGGAGGCAGGTCCTCGGCGGTCGGGTTTTCTGATAGCCTCGGCCGCCGATGCTCTTGGCCATTAATCCAGGATTGACAAGAATCCCTAATTAATTTAATTAAGCGTGGATTTTGCGTTGGTGTCACGACTTAGTAAAACACTGGGGATCTGGATAGACTTCTCGGAGGCGGGGCCAAGAGGAAACTGACAAGTGCACTGCCATCCGAGTCAGTGGGTATCTTCGGAGAGTACCCGACCCTACAGCCTCGCTCTGGGTGGGCACCCCAACTGCTGGACCCCACATTGATGACCCCTGGTCTCTGGCCCGGCATTGGGCGATCTGCGGTTAATAGGCCCAGCAACCACTCCAGCATTCCGGCCCCACACCCCTTCCTCCTTGAGGCCGCCGCAGCTGCACAACCCGGCATCCAGGCTTCACGTGCCTGCAGCGAGTGGGGCTTCTCTACCGCTCCTGGGACTCCTTCACCTCCTTTTAGGATCTTTCCGACCGGCAGCCAGCCTCACCAAGTGCCGGCCCCTGTAATTCACCCTACTACTCGCCCCTTGGAGTCAGAGCTGACTCTTGTGAAGACATTTCCCGCTGCAAGGGGTCGGTCGATTTAACTTGTTTCCTGAACAGTTGTTCCCCTGCCAGATCCGGTTTTAAGGTGTTTTCTTAGAGCCGGGTCAGGCGTACTTCCATTTCGTTTCCTCTCTGAGGGATCAGGATTCTTACTCTTTTTCCTTACAACTCCCTGCACCCTGTCCTCAATTATTTAGCATCCTGGGAAGCATTTCTTAATTTGAAAAACAAAGGACTATCTCTTTTTGAGTTC
Source organism: Peromyscus leucopus (assembly GCF_004664715.2). Lineage (NCBI taxonomy): Eukaryota > Metazoa > Chordata > Mammalia > Rodentia > Cricetidae > Peromyscus > Peromyscus leucopus. Next base: position 44,922,567 of record NC_051068.1, read on the forward strand.
TGCGGAAAAAAATTACCAACATTATTTGTCGCTCTTCTAATTTTTATTCACCGTGGACTGTGGAGAAAGACTTGCTCTTCGGAGGGGAAAAAACAACTTTCGTTCTCTCTGATTTATAACTTAAAATTATATTTTTGGCTCATTTTATGAAAACTATTTGTTATATAGGGGAACACGTCTGTGTCCTGTAAGCCAGGGCTCGCTTAGCTATGCAAATACTTGCTTATGCGCACAAAAGAATATTTACATATGGAAAGTTACATTTACTTGAGTGTGTAAACAAACATACCTCTTTAAGTGCGGGTCTGGGGGCATTTTCAGTATGCTGAATATTAATGAGGTTTGTCTGATGTTAAAAGATAATGTTTTCGTCATCTTGGATCCAGTAAAATGAAAGCAATTACAGACCATTAATATGTATATCTTCTATTTATTTGGCTAGAACAACAAACTTAGCAAATAATTTGAGAAGTTCCATCAAAACAACCTGAAACATTTTTAAAGAGAGCACAATTGTAATGTGGCTGTAAGGGTTTTTCAAGTACATGTAATTTAAGACGTTATGTAACTCCTCAGACTACACTGCACATTTAAGGGAGATGAAAATAACGTTGATTAGAAATGTTGCTTTCCTTTTCTCTGACCTTACCTTTCCTTCTGAAAACATTTTCTTTTCTGCTTTTAGGACAAAAGCTTACCTTTACACTATTAACAGCAATAGCATTTAGGTATTAATGAGTCCACCAACACTTGCTTTTATTATTCTACAAAACTAAAAAACTTAATACTTTCTAAGTCATAGGAATTTAGGAACCATGTCATATTGAGCATTGGTCTACTATCTGTAACACTGTAATTCCGAAAAGAGAGTAGATTAATCCCAAAATTTTAGTCTTTTGTGAAACTGTGTAAAAAGATTATTTAGCAGTATGCTCAGTAATGGGGTCTGCTAAGTTGATACAGTGTTCCAGTAGCTCTCAAACTGAATCATGAAATATATATTCACAAACACCTCCCAAATAACGGCTGCTAAAAGCCTGATAAGGCATCAGGAGACCCTCTAAATACTTCTTTATCCTTTTAAGCACATGACTTCAACCCAAACTCACATGCCATCTTCCGAGCTAGAGGGAAAGATGACCACTTTCAAGGTAATCAGAGGAGGCTCAGACATTACTGTTGTGTAACTTGATCCAACAGATTTCCCTTTTATTTCATCTTCTTGACTCATTTTAACTTTAGGGATGGTAGATGAAGCTATGGAGCCCTACTTGTGTAAAAGATGTTTAATTTAAAATTTTATTAGTGTATAATTGTACAGATAGGTTTCATTCTGAATTTTTCATGTATTACATAATATGCCTCTTCTATTAGCCTCTTCTATCCTGCCCCCTTCCCTTTCCACATCCCTAATAGTTCCTCTTTTAGAGAGTTTCAGTTTTAAGAAGTTCAAAGTTTTGAAATCATATTAATAAACACTATGAAGTATGATGTTGTTTCACTAAACAGCAAATCTTTTCCTGAGATAAGACATTTCAAAAACCAGTTTTGAAAAGAAAAATTACTGAGGTTAAAGATCAGCTAACAGTCTATGATATACAGGCTCAAAGACAACAAAACAAAACAACAACAACAACAACAAAACAGGATCCCAATAGTTCCTCCAGCTCTTGAATTATTTATAAAAAACATGCAATGTTGCAGTTACGTTTTAAAATGGTCCCTCAGAACTGGCTAGTTAAGGTACAGCTACTTCCCAGGAAAAGATCTATATTGGAGGTGATTTGCATTTCAAATGCCTGTGGAAATCTGTACCTTGGTATCTAGCTAACAACAGTCGCCTTGAATTCCCGCTAATATTCTATATATCTCCTTAGCTTTGTTTCCTTATACTAAATAGTGAAAAACAATTTTCATACAAGGAAAATATGAAATGAGCTACAGAAAATGCTGCGTGTCTTTAATTTCGGTTGTTGAAGTTTTTGATAAATCTACACATTTGATTTCTCTTCTAGAAGAAACTTCTCGAATCGGGCAGATTTCTTCCCTCTATCCAACGGCTACTTTAATAAAAAGAACTAAATTGTGTCCAATACGTGAATGCCTTCACCTTCATGGCAGAAAAAAAAAGATTTTTAATGTAGTTTTGCAAATAAATCATTACAATTAATCACACACGACTCTACGCAGACACACTCCCATGATTTATTATTGTTGGGCGAATTTCCACCTCGCTCAACAGGAACTAACCAATTTTGCTCAGCGCGATGTCTTAAACATAACTTCCCACGATGTAGATGTTTACTGATTATCTGTGACGATAACGGCGATTACTAAAGCAGTAACACCCCATAGTCCCACCTTTATTGCTTTTGGGGAAACAAGAAAATCCAATTATGCAAACACGCGAAACAAACATTAAACAAAAAATTGGCGGCATGACAATCCACTCGCTCGGCATTCCTAGTGGCCTAGCGGCCTGCATCGACGCACTCGGCAGCTCGGCTGACGCTGCCTGGCGCTGGAACCAGGAAGGCGCTGAGCTTAAACTGAAGCAAGTTCTGAGGACGCCGGTGGCGCCGTGGTTTGAAGAGGGGGTTCCAGGCCCCCCGCGTCCGGAGGTGCGAACCCGAAGGTCGACCCAGGTGATGCGAGCGTCCAGAGCTTGTGGGCGGCGCCCGCGAAGGAGGCGCTGAGAGGCCCTGCTCGGCGTGAGGCGGCGTGGGGCCTGGCGCCGTCCCTGGCCAAGGTTGGGCCGTGGCCCGCGGCGCCCGGAGCGGAGCCGTGCGCATGCGCCTCGCACCTGGGAGGTTCCAGGCCAGCGGGCTCCGGGCTCCGGGCTCGGGGGCCGCCGCGGGAATGGGCGGTCGCGGGTGGTGATCGGCCGCAGGCCTCGGGCTGGGCCTGCCGTCTCCAGGTGGTGTGGAGAGGTAGCCCCCATTTCTCCGGTCCCGGGTCTCGATCGCCGTTTTTGGGTGCCCTCGTTGTCCTACCTTCATAGCCTAGTTCACTCTCATCTCCTCCAGGTAGTTGGAGCGAGGGGAGGCTGCGTCTAGTGGGCACTCGAGTCTCTCCCCCGACCCCACCCCACCCGCCCCAGTCTAAACACTTGTTGACATGAGAGATGGTACAAGGTCAAACAGACCCCCCTGTCTTGAAATATATCACTTTAAGCATTATGTAAAAAAAAAATTTTTTTTGAGGGCAGGACCTTTGGTCATGTGACCAGATGGCCACCCTTGAACTCTACTTTTCTGAGAAGTTAAAATGCACGTTGCCTGCCCTAGGTTTTAGATTATTATTAATGTAATTCCTGAGTTGTATTTTTTTTTTTAATGTTTATGAAAAAAAAGTCTAGAATCGCCAGTAACCGAGTTTGTCCCCACAAAGTAGTAGATTGTTAGGTAAATTCACGTGTCATATGATGGCATATGAAGGCATTTGAATTGTCATCTTTGAACTTAGATGTAAAAGCTCCCAGTGAAGGAGCTATGTAGAGTTTTCAGGTTTTAAGGACTGGAGCAGATGTGACAGGTACAACCTTGTGGGGAAAGTAGGTATCCTTTGAGAGCTGTCTCTAGTCTTAGAGTTTATGAATATTCACTTTCTTTGCAGACAAAGGAGATTTCTTGCTAAGTGGTAACATTTTATTACTGTATGTTCAATAAGAGGGCTAAAAATGTCTGAAGCTGAAAAAGACAAAGGCAGCTGGCACTTGTCTATTAATTGGCCTTGCTGACCGAGTCTTTACATATTCAGCATGTAGAGTTGTGATAGGAATTGCTTGTCATAGGGTTGTTGTAGTGCATTTATAGATACCTTTTTCTGGTTGCACTGTCAGACCATTGTAGGGGAATCCTATGATTTGTTAGTTTAAAGAGACATGTTAATCTACAGAATTTTGTTGTTGTTGCAACAGGAGTATCTTATTTCATAGTCTAAATTGAGAATAAAGTTATTTTCATACAATATATTCTGATCATGGTTTCCCCTCATCTCCCAGATCCTCCCCACCACCCCACCCTCCCAACTCCATGCTCCCTTTTCTCTCTCTAAGAAAACAAGCAAATAAAAAGACAAACAAGAATAAAACAAAATGAACAAACAAACAAAACAAGAGGAAAAGAAACTAAGAAAGAGCAGGAGAAGTATACACACACAGAGAGACACACTCACACACAATACTCATAAAAACTCAAAATTGGAAACCATATTATACAAGCAAAAGACCAATATGGTTAAAAAAATACCCAAAGCAATATGAGACAAAAAAAAAATCTCCAAGAATACCTTTGTGTTTATTTTGTGTTGGCCATCTGCTGCTGTACATGGGGCCTGCCCTTAAGTGTGGTTTGTGTACCCAATGAGACTCCCTTGGAGAAACTAATTTTCCTTTGGAGCAGTTGTCAATTGGAGATAGCTTCTTGGTTGGGTGTGGGAGTTCCTGACTACTTTTCTAGCTTCTTGGTTGGGTGTGGGAGCTCCTGACTACTTTTCTATCTTCTTGGTTGGGTGTGGGAGCTCCTGACTACTTTTCTATCTTCTTGGTTGGGTGTAGGAGCTCCTGACTACTTTTCTAGCTTCTTGGTTGGGGTGGGAGCTCCTGTCTACTTTCTCTAGCTTCTTGGTTGGGTGTGGGGGCTCCTGACTACTTTTCTAGCTTCTTGGTTGGGTGTGGGAGCTCCTGACTACTTTTCTAGCTTCTTGGTTGGGTGTGGGAGCTCCTGACTACTTTTCTATCTTCTTGGTTGGGGATGGGAGTCCCTGTCTACTTCTCCATCTCAGTGCTGGGACCCTGTGCAGCACTGCAGGATCTGTGTAGGTCCTGTGAATGATGTTACAGCCTCTGTGAGTTCATATGTGTGACAGTCCTAGCAGGGATGTTTTGATAGAATTCTTTATTTCTTTTGAATTTTGCCTTGTTGTATCTGAAGTTTACCTCCATTCTTTTAATTCCTTTGCATGGTTCTCTACTTGTTTGTAGATTACATAGTATGTGAAATAGTGCCCACCGCATTTTTACTTCCTGTTCTGTTCTGTTTTTTTCCAGTGTGTCTGGCAGCCCAGGTTGGCCTTGAACTTGCTATGTGGTTTAGAACCTATCCTGCTTCTACTGCCCAAGTGATGAGATTGTAAGCATGTGCCATCACATCCAGCCATTTTACTTTTTCTACCTTTTATTGTGGGAGGGGTCATGTGCCCAGGATCAAAGATTATATTTTGATTTTTAATGAAATACTATGGCAAAGTGCTTATAAATTGTCATGTCCTCCATGAACCTTTATTTTTTAAAACTAATTACCCATTTTCTGAAACATAGTAACTGCTTCTTTTATCCTTATTAAGGATATGTGCCTTTAGGTTCTCTTATTAAATGGTCACATCTTGAGCTTATATTTTCAATCAGCTACCTGAACTTTACAATAAAAAATTTTAAATTGTTGTCTTGTGATCATTACCTGTTATGCTTCAGTTATGCAGGAGTAATTGGGTGAGATTTGCAGCCAGGAAGCTGAAACCAGGAAGAACTAGAGTGAGAACAGGAAATCAAGAACTGCTATGTTTTACAATTACTGATGGGTTGAAATTTGTTACTTTGTGACATTGCTAAAAACAATCTGATCAGTTCGTCATTGTCTTTATGATGGGGGCATTTCCATGCATTCACCTTACCAGTGGAGTTAATTAGAACAATTCTTCCTTTCTACAAGTGTATAGTATAAATTGATTGCTGTGACTGGAATGATTAAGAGTATTCAATTATACGCTGTGTTACTTTTCTCCTTGCATTGACACATGCCGGACAAAAGCAAACCACAGAAGAAATGGCTTGCCTTGCTCCACAGTTTGAAGGGACAGTCCGTCATGGTGGGAAATCATGGCAGCAGAAGCTTGAGCACATGTGTCTACAGTCACTGGTGAATGCTGGTGCTTAGCTCACTTTCTCCAGTTCAGGATTTGGCCCCGAATTCCAGCTCTTCCCTTCTCAATCAAACCTTTCTGGAAACTCCCTCTTAGACCTAGAGAGTGTTTCCATGGTGATTCCAGATCCTGTTCGGTTGACCATGAAGATTTACCATCATCTTTGCTAAGAACATGCAATAGTGCATTGAGAACCGAATACCTGCCAGTTATAGAGAGAACCTTTTTGTAGTCTCTCTCTGATTTTCTGTTCACAAGTGACATCATTTGTAATTAGAATAAAGAGAAATTTATACCCATTTGCTATGTTCTGATTTTTGGTTACCAAAAGATACATGGCCAAATGGTTGTCCATGGTTCTTTTTCTTCATCTTTATGCTGAACTAGGGAATTAATTAACAGGACAGGAATAGAGAATGGAGATGCCTGCAGGCATCTTCTAAGACTTTTTGGTTCTAAGATCCTTTTATACTCTTACAAATTGTTGAGGATAGCCATAGCTTTTATTTGTGTTCTCTATAAATATTTACCTTATTAGTAATCTAAACGAAGTTGTAAACTGTATACGAATTCACTTAAAATAATAATAAATAAGCCAGGTGGTGCAAACTTTTAATCCCAGCACTCAGGAGGCAGAGCCAGGCGGATCTCTGTGAGTTCAAGGCTAGCCTGGTCTACAAAGTGAGATCCAGGACAGGCACCAAAACTATGAAGAGAAATCTTCTCGAAAAAACAAAACAAAACAACAACAATAATAATAATAAACAAGGTAACAAAATTTAATATGAAAAATAACTGTAGTTTCAAAAGCAAAAACATTGAGAAAGCAGCATTATTTTCTAGTTTTGCAAGTATCTGATGTCTAGCTTGCTTAAAGACAACTGTATTATTATATTTACTTCTGTATTCAATTTATTGAGAAGTTAAAGTGTTTTTAAATTTCTTGAAGGTTGGTTTTAATGTGGTATTTCAAACCATGTGACTGAACTTTTCCTATATTAGTTATCTTTATTGCATTAGAATCTTTTTGTCTTGCACTGTGAATGAATCTGTGGATGATTTTTGTGACATTATGCCTTGGCAATTGGAAAATACTGGTTTACTGAATTAGATATGTCTTTCAAGTGTTGGCACCCTTTATTGTATATCAAACATTCATGTGTATTAATATTGTCATTGATCTTAGAAAAAGAAGAAGCCTGAGTACTAGGCAGATACAAACGATCTAAAATTCAGATCTTTTAGTTAAGAGCTGTCTTTTTTTTTTTTTTCCCCCGAGACAGGGTTTCTCTGTGTAGCTTTGTGCCTTTCCTGGAACTCACTTGGTAGCCCAGGCTGGCCTCGAACTCACAGAGATCCACCTGGCTCTGTCTCCTGCATGCTGGGATTAAAGGCGTGTGCCACCACCGGCCGGCTAAGAGCTGACTTTTATGACTGGTGATAAATACTGTTAATTTTCTTTGAGGTAAAAGGCTATCTTCATTCACTCTGAGAAAAAGGCTGCCAAATAAGCCTAAGTGATCATCTATTGGCAGTTTTACAACAAAAATTATGTTTCATACTAAAGTCAGCTAGTTCAGCTTGCAGTTCAGTTGCACAATTTTTTTTAGGACAACCAACATCTTTCACTATATGATAGAAATTGTGCATATTGAAATTTAATGACTTTCATTCCTTTCCAAGGGTATTTTTTGGGAGTGTGGCATATGTGCTGTCACTGTACTGTGGATTGAACCTTGGGTCTTTTTTTCTTTTCCGTTTTTCGAGACAGAGTTTCTCTGTGTAGTTTTGGTGCCTGTCCTGGAACTTGCTCTGTAGCCCAGGCTGGCCTCATACTCACAGAGATCTCCTGGCTCTGCCTCCTGAGTGCTGGGACTAAGGGCTTGCGCCAACACCGCCCAGCTTGAACCTTGGCTCTTATAGGAGGTAGGCAAGTGCAGTGTTCTTGGCCCTCTCAAGAACATTATTAAGTGAGACTCTAGTGGGGTGTAGAGTGGGGAGGGACCAGGGAAGAATACAATGACCCTAGTATAGTTTGCTTTTGCTTTGATTCTTGCAAAAATTCAGAACATTGAAAAAGATAATGTTTGTATATTATAATGAAAATAATTTTACCACTTGAATTTCCTGACTTGACGGGTCCTTGGGCTCTCTTTGGGGAACTGTTGGTACACTAGAATTTAATACCTTGGACAGCAAGGTCTTCCTGTATTGTGCCCACTCATGTGTCTCTTGTCTCTTATCCCCATTTTGAATTTTGTTGTCTTTGTTGTGTCTTGCTTCCCTTCTGGTGAAGCACACTGTTTGGACACTTCCTGAAGAAGGATGAGCATGACATCTAGTTTTGAGAACTTAAATGTCTAAAAATGTCTTTTTTTCTCATCTCACACCAGACCACCAATTTGGTAAGATAGATAGAAAGAGATTTGAGGTTGGAATTAGTTTTTCAGAAAATTTGAAGTTGAATTTCCTTTGTTTCTTGTGTTGCTATTTGAAAAGCCTGTGCATTTTATTATGCTTTCCTTCCTTTATTTTATTTTGTGACTCTTTGAGGTTGTCTGGCATCTCCTTTGTATTCTTGGTGCCTGATAATTAGTATTATTTTTCTTTGTTTGATTCAAAAGGGCTGTCTGTATAATGGGCAACATCTCCAGTGTCTGATTTTTTTCTCTATTTATCCCTAGTATATGTTTATTTAAAAAAAACTTCATTATCCCAAGTACTTGGGAGAAATGAATACTTTTTAATTTTTAGAAATTCTTCCATGTATTTTCTTCATTTCCTTTTCTATTCTTTTGTAATGGCACCTTTATCAGTTAAATATTGGATTTTCTGGATAGATGTCTGTACTTGTATTTTATGGTTTTCAATTTTTTCATGTTTGTCTCATTTTCTTTTCACCTTCTACGAGTGTTTGACCTTTTCCAACCTTATCTTGTCTGTCATTTATTAAACCAAGCTCTCTCCTCAGAGCATTTCCCCATTGCTTGCCGGGCCATCTTTTCATTACCTACCTGGAGATATTAATGAGTTTTTGTTCTGGAAGTTTTTGTTGTTGTTTTTCTCTGTATGCTCCCACTTTGCTATGAGTTGCTTTGTGTTCCTTTTCTGCCTTCAGGTTCTTATTTACTTTGGTGGTCCTGGGTGCTGCATGCAGGACCTCATAGCCCCAGGGAGGTGCTGAAGTGCTGAGGCAAGGTCCCAGAGACAGGCAGTCTCGGGACAGAGGCTTTCTCTACCTAGCTGGTTCTCTTTTCTGTCGTGTAGTCACTAAAAAGTCAACAGAAAAAGACTATAGAAAAAGTTCACTCTTTATAGTTGAGCTTGTCAGCTGTGGGCTATGTTACAGGGTCATTGGATGGGAACCTGCCATTTCATTCATGGGACCTTCAGATATGTTGTCCACTGGGGACAGTGCAGTTTTTATAGAGATCTTTTTTGTTGTTAATTTTTTATTTTAAAAACTTGTTTACTTATTTTACATACCGAATGCAGTTTCCCCTCCCTTCTCTGTTTCCCCTTCCCCTCAATCTTCTCCTCCTCCATTTCTGTTCAGAAAAAGGCAGGCCTCCCATGGATATCAACAAAGCATGGCATATTAAGTTGCAGTAAGACTAAGCACTTTGACATGTATTAAGGCTGGACAAGGAGACCCACAATGAGGAGTAGGGTTCCAAAGCCTGCAAAAGAGTCAGAGATAGCCCCTGTTCCCACTGTTAGGAGTCCCACAAGCAGGGCCTAGGTCGGTCCCATGCAAGTTCCCTGGTTGTTGGTTCAGTCTCCTTGAGTTCCTATGAGCCCAGGTTAGTTGATCCTGTGGGTTTTATAGAGATCTTCTTTCCTTCCAAGGATGTACACTTGGCTTCAGAATCTTAACCCTTTAACTTTTAGTTTGACGTCACTGTGCCTCCATCGCTTCTAAAAAACCAGAGCTCCTAGACCTTGTACTCCCCATCCAGTACATCATATGTCTTGCTGGCGTTGGAGAAGGCTAATCACCTGGCCAGTTGCCATGGGGGAGGGACCTGAGAGTGTTTCTGGTACAGAAATTCAATCAGTTCCATGTTTTAGCTTTATTCCTCAGTGCGCTTGTGTGTGTGGTCCTGCTTCATTCTGATCTTTGTTGCATGAGTTGACTTTTTTCTTGTTGGAATTTTCTGCAAGTTGCTTCATACTCAGTTTTTGTAGTTCTAAATCCTTCATCAGTTTTTCATTTGCTAAAACTTGGTTGATTGATCTTGTCTGCTGTTCCCTGTTATCTTCTAGTCACGGTCTCTCTCTGTCTCTGTATCTGTTTTTTCTAGACAGCTTCTCTGTGTAGCCTTGGAACTTAGAGATCTGCCTGCCTCTGCCTCCGGAGTGCTGGATTAAAGGTGTGCGCCACCACCATCATCTGATGTCTTCTAGTTTCTTCATCCTTGTGACTTACTTTTTTATTCCTTTAATCATGCTCCAGAGTTATTTGTTTATTTGTTGTTTTTAGACCTGGCTGGCCTCCTCCTTGTGGAAATCTTCCTTCCCTAATCTCCCAAATGCTGGGATTACAGGTACTGACTGGGCCACTGTGCCTGACACTTCAGTATTTTGAAATAAGAGGATAAAATCCTGGCATTTCAGTATTTTCTAAATGACAATATAAAAGACTTACTAAAGTCACTTTAATTTAAATACTTGTTTGTGGAAAAGAAAACTTATATGTTGTTTTGTTTTTGAGACATTAGTTGCACCATGCAGCCCTGGCTGGCCTTGAACTCATAAAGATCTGCCAGCCTCTGCCTTCTAAGTGCTGGTTTTTAAAAATGGGTACTACTACACATGTCAATTTGTCAGTTCTGAAAGTAAAAACAAAACAAAGAAAAAAGGAAGAAAAGGCCAAAAAGTAAGAAAATATTATTATCACCACTGAATTGGGTATATATTTCTTTTTTCTTTTTTTGGTTTCTTTTGAGACAGGGTTTCTCTGTGTAGCTTTGGTGCCTGTCCTGGATCTCATTCTGTAGATCAGGCTGGCCTCAAACTTATAGAGATCCGCTTGGCTCTGCCTCCCGAGTTCTGGGATTAAAGGCATGCACTACCTTAAAGGCTGGTATATATTTCTTATTCTTAAAAATATATACATATACAGGGATATTTATTGTAGATGGAATATCTATCAATCTATCTATATCTATAAATGGATATTATATACATATGTGTTTGAAAATATGTAGCTGTGTACACATATGTGTTTGTGTATACATTGTATGAATGTATATAATTTTATAAATATTTTTAAGTGGAAAGGTCATGGTGAGCTTTTATTGGAGGCTGGTTTTCAGTTTGGAAGCGACTAAAGGATATTAGTGATTCACTGAAGATTGGGAACCCAAGGCTTCCCGGTGTTTGTTGGACATGTGAATTGAGTGCTTGCTGTTCGAGCCTGATGACCAGTTTGATCCTCACAACCTATGGTTAGAGGAGAAAATCAACTCCCTGAAAGTTGTCCTCTGACCTCCACAGTACACCAAGGGGCACACTTGGCCACACATCTCATATAGATAATACAGTAATAATAAATAAGAGAATTTAAAGAAACTATTTACAAATCTTTAATTCTGGCTATAGGTAAATTGTTTAGAGTTTTGAATTAGCCCTAGCAGGAATATTTATACTGAAATTGACTTAGAAGTCCTGGATCATCTAATAATTCTCACAATAGTATTTTAATACATTATTTTGTTTATAGTCATATTTAACTTATTTTGAGTAATTACTAAAGAAAGATGTGACATTTGATCTAAATTATTGCATAGGATGTATCCTGCTTTTTTATGCTATTGTTAGGTAACTAGTTTTATCAAGAAAGTATTGCACATGAAACACTCATAGCTACCTTATAGTAATATAAGGTTCTGATTGGCTAATTCCTGATTATCAGAATCTGACATCCTTTGTTTTTTCTTTTTCTTTTTTTGGTTTTTCGAGACAAGGTTTCTCTGTGTAGCTTTGCACTTTTTTCTGGAACTCACTTGGTAGCACAGGCTGGCCTCGAACTCACAGAGATCCGCCTGGTTCTGCCTCCGAGTGCTGGTATTAAAGGTGTGCACTTCCACCACCCGACCTGTTTTTTCTTTTTGTATACCAAATGTACAACTAAATATATAACTACGATCATAACTCTGTAGAAAGTCTTCAGAAAAGAAAAATTATGTTTTATATTTTGAAACAATATTTTTAATCATGACAGTACTTACTTACCTTCTGGGGAAGAGGAATTAGGAATTCATCTTTCAGATCAGAGTCACGAAAGCCACATTGAAGCTGCTGGTAATGGCTCTTATCTAATCCCAGCACTTGAGGCAGAGGCAGGTGGAGCTCTGGGAGAGTTGCAGGCCAGCCTGGGGTGACATGGTAAGAACCTGTCTAAAACAACTCCAAAAGGAGCAAACTAGGTCCTAGGCTGTGGTGGTGGTTATTTTGGAGTACCCACCCACCATGCACTTTCCCCCATGCAGGTCCCGGTCTGCAGGTGAGGGGCACTTTTGATGTTGTGATGGCAGTGAAGTCTGGGTTTGTAGTGGGGTTGTTCTGTGGGACCTGGTCAGTGTGGTTAATTCTCATTAGCCACACTCAGTTATGCTCTTATGCCTGCTTATGGTTTGGCCTGAAAGAACTGTTGTTTTCTTTTAGGGGGACACATTCTGAACCATTCTTGCATTTGGGAAATCCTTAGAAGGAACTATTTTCTTTTTGGTTTTTCAAGTTATCTCTCTACATGTTTATTTTAATTTTTATTTCTATGTACACATTTTCTTATAGTGTCTCCATAGATAAAATATAATGATGCTCTAATAAAGCCTTCATGAATTTTTCTTTTTTTCTTTTCTTTTTTTTTTTTTTTGAGACAGAACAATGTATCCCAGGCTAGCTAGTCTCCGCTCTATGTCTCTGCAGCCAAGGAGGACCTTGAACTTCTGATTCTCTTGCCTCCACCTCCCAAGTGCTGGGATCCGAGGCTCCCAAACACTGAGTTTCTGCAGTGCTGGAGAACCTGCTGCTGCTTGCTTGTTAGTTAGACAAGCGCTTTCTAACTAAGCCACGTGCCAAGCCCACACAGTTACCTTTTTTTAAATAAAAAAATTCAGATATATTTCTAGAAGTAGGATTGCACTGTCAAAAAAGCATCAACATTCTTTTTACTTTTTAAATTAAATTGCTGAATGATTTCTGAAAGACTCATACCAAGCTAGCTGTGTGTAAAGAGCTGGCTGACTTCCCAGTAACCATCAACTTTGCTACTCAGTTAACATTCTTCTTCAGTCTTGTGAGTGAAATGATAATAGTGCATTGTTTCATCTCATACTTCCGTAATGACTGATGAGGTCTTCCCTTTGAAATAGTTAGAACTCAGAGCCTGTAGAGATAGCTCAGCAGTTAAGAGCACAGATTTTCCAGAGGACCCAGGTTCAATTCCCAGCACCCACATAGTAGCTTACAACTATTTGTAACTCCAGTCCCAAGGAATCTGATACCATCTTTGGACTCCGTGGGCACTGCGTTCATGTGGTGAACAGACAAACACTTATACACATAAAATAAAACTAAGTAAAATCTCAAAAGAAAACTTTAAATATTTAGAACTCAGCTTGAAAAATATGACTCTAAAATGCCTTTCACTTTCAGGGAGTGTAAAAATGGAGGACTAGATGGTTAATTGCTAAACAAAATGTCATATTTATTAATATATGTTAATGATTTATTAATATAAGTTAATGATAAGAGCAACTTAAACTGTCAGAAAATCGATATAATGAACTTTTTTTAGGATTGATATTCAAAAGACATTCAAAAAAGTTGGTGCAGATTCGAGTTGTTTCGAATGTGTGAAAAGTTCATTGGTATGCTAGAAGACTGTTAAAGCTATTTTACACGGCTAGTGAAAAAAGCCAACCACGGTTTACTTTGAAAAGTTTTTAGATGTGGCTGGCTCTGGTGGTATGTGCCAGTAGTTCCGGCTACTCTGGAGGCATGGGAGGAAAATCAGCTGGCTCCAGAAGTTCACAGCCAGCTTAAGGAACATAGTTAATTTTTTTTCTTAAAAAGTTTAAAAATTTGTGTCTTGAATTTCACTTGTTGTGCTACTAAATTAGGAATTTGTTGTTGTTGCACCCTTGTAGAAATGGGACGCCGGTCATCAGACACCGAGGAGGAGAGCAGAAGCAAGAGAAAAAGGAAACACCGGAGGCGCTCCTCCTCCAGTAGTTCCTCAGACAGCAGGACGTACAGCCGCAAGAAGGGCGGGCGGCGGCCGCGGTCCGAGTCCAGGTCCTGGTCTAGAGACCGCCAGCTCCGCTCACATTCCTACGAGAGAAGGTTAATGCTCATAATCTTTGTTTAGATGGTAAAGAGAGTGGTGTTCTTCAGAAGTCATGTTTGTAGTTTTAATTTTGTTGAATAAAATAATTTTCTTTTAGTAGTTAGGTACTTAGGAGGTTAAATCCCAACCCGGAGGGTTTTTTTTGTTTTTTTCCAATTTTCTTTTTCTAATCAGGCCCAGTATCCACATCTTTTGCCTGTATGTAAGCAAGTAGATAGAAGTTGGTATAGTTCTTGCATTATCTGATGATATTTGGAAAGATTGTATAGTACTATGACCCATAATATTTAGTAGCTGATCCAGCTGTGAATCTGTCTGGGTGCTGGAGAGCAGTAATGTTTTCTTTATTCTGTCTTCTTGAGGAAAGAGTGAGACAACAAGAACAAGCACTTTTAGATCCCCCTTAACGCTCACAACAAAACTTTGCCTCACAGTGACGCTGATGGTTTATTTCAGACGCAGGCACAGGTCAAGCAGCAGCTCTTCTTACGGCTCCCGAAGAAAACGAAGTCGAAGTCGATCCAGGGCTCGAGGAAAGTCCTATAGAGTTCAAAGGTCTCGGTCCAAAAGCAGAACAAGAAGGTATGCGCACCAGTACTTATGCTTTGTAACAGCTCTTTCCCATCAGCGGCTCACAACAGCAGTAGTTATTTTCCCTGCCTTCTGCAGTTCCACTGGCGTCCGATGGCAGTTCTGCCTCTCTCGCTGGAGACTGCTCACTCTCGCTGGCGACTGCTCATGCAGGTGTCATTATCTGACGGCTTTACTGGGACTGGGTGGTTCAGTGGGACCTCACTCATATATCTCGTGTTTGTTTCTGGCCATGGCTTCTCATTCCCTGAATGATGGTAGAAGTGTCTGAAGAGGGAAGAACAGGAGTTACAAACTCTCTAGGTTTAGAACTAACCTGCTGTGGTATGGACTGAACATTTTATGTCTTTCAAAAATTTGTTAAGGCTTCTGTTCCTGGTGTATCTGTTTGTAGATAAGGCTTCTATAGAAGTAATGAAGGTAAATGAGGTTGTTTTGTTGGGACCCTAATCTGATAATGCTATTGACCCTGTAAGAAGCGGAAGTGAGGGGCTGGAGAGATGGCTTAGCAGTTAAAAGTGTAGCTCACAGATACTGTAACTCCAGTGCTGAGATATCTGCACATATGTGGCATACATGTGTACAGACACATAAAGACAAAAATGTAAATCTTGAAGAAGAGAGGGAAAGACAGACCTTTCCATTTGTGCTCAGAGGGGGAAGGCATAGTGAAATGGCTGCCTTTTACAAGACAGGAAGGAGTTCTCACAGGGAACTAACTCTCTGGCCCTTTGATCTTGAACGTATAGTCTAAAAAAAACCCAAGAAAATAAATTTCTTGCGTATACTGTGGAGCAGCCTGAGCAGACTGATGGGTGATGCATCACTCCTGCGTTTTCTAGCTTTGCTTTAAGGCCAGTATAGGGAAGAGTATGTTTGAGGAGTTGAAGATCTTAGACAGTGGTAGTGGTATTAAACGTCATTTAATAGAATAGGACCATGGTATTGAGGGAATTGAGGAAAGGAGGTGTTTAGAAGTCATTGAGAGCTTTTAGACAGAAGAGTATTGGAATAAATAAAAGAATAAAAACAGTGTATTGTTGTTAAAGATTGCTTCTTGTCTCTGCTTGGCTCTGACTGGGGATTCACATTAGTATAATGGGCATAAAATTTATAATTCTCTTTGCATATGAAGCTTGATTGCAGTGAAGTTGAAGTGTTTAGCTTGTCTGGATTTTTGTTATTTGACATTGACCCCTCTGCTTTTTATTTCTTCTGTGTATAAACCACTTTGTATAATACACTGTTGTTCTCTGTAGGTGCCGCAGAGTTCCAAGGTTTTGCTTTTATTTGCATATATTCTTTCTTCCACTTTTTTACCACCATCTCTATTTTGAAAATACTTTTTACTCTTTAATGTTCAGTTCTATATGATCCTTAATTCTCTTTTTCTTTATTTTTTTAAATTGATTACTATTTTTTTTCCCCAAGTCAAATTTAGTGCATCCTTTTTTTTGGACCTCACATATAGTTTCTGATTTGTAATAATTATGAATATTGTGATCTCAGTTTTAATTAAAATGCTTGAGTATTTTTTTTGGTCTTATATTAATTCTGCCATAGGCACTGTACCTGTAATCATGGAGACTTTATAGCATATTTTAATTTTGAGTAGGGATAGTTTCCCATTTCTTTTGCCTGCTTGTTTCCTTTCATATGAATATAAGTTTGCTGCTAACTCATCTAGTTCTATGATAAAAGCCTGGTGTTATTTTCAGTCAGATTTTATCAAACTTAAAAGATAAGGTCAGATCACACTTTTATCAAGCTAAATTCTGTTTAGAGCAGAGTCTAGGTTTTATTTTATTTTTATAAGGAGTGTTCTCATAAAACTTTTTGTTTATTTCTTGTTAAATTTATCCCAAAGTAGTTGAACTTTTTACTGCTATTATACATGGGATTTTCTGTACATAGGATATATAACTATTTGTTATTTTTATATATGAAACCTATGGAATTCATACTAATTTTATATCCTATGCCTCTTAGTTCTTTAACTGTTCCAGTTCATTTGTGTCTCTCTAGGGCTTCTGTGCAAACGGAAGTAGTTTTGCCTTTCTATTTTCATTCTTTCATTCAGTTATCTGATTGTATTGCTTTTAACCTCTAGGATAATATTCAACACAGCATTGGAAAGAATATACATTTCTTTTCTGTGATTTATTGAAAAAAAAATCTTGTGTTTCCCATCTCTAGGCTTCTAGTATGTATGTTTTGCTATTTTAAGAGTGTGCCCATCACCCTTTTCCCCGACTAGAAATGGGTGCTGAGTGTTGAATTTTCTTGAAGCCTTTTCATCCAGAAATGGCATATGATTCCCCCAGATCTCTTGAGGAATCAGTGTTGCATTTCTGGAGTAAACCTCAGTTGATCTAGATTTGTTATTTTCTTGATGTGGTATAAGAGTCTGTTCTCTTAATTTTTTAACTTTGTGCTTTTACATTGATAATTCAATGTGAAATTCTCTCTTTTGTACTGTTTTTATTAAATTTAGTAACTACATTGTTTGACCATTCTTCACAAAGAGAACTCGGAAGTTTTCCTTCATTTTCAATGCTCAGGAACAATTTTGGGTTATGGGACTCTGTTCTTGGAAGCTCTTGTAGATTCATGAAACCTCCTGGGCCCAGTGCCATCGCAGTGACTTTCTTGGTTTCTTTAACAGAAACTGTACAGCTTGAACATTCTACTTCATATGACTTACTTTTGATAAACTTTTCTTGTTTAGTACATCATCCATTTTGTATAGATTTTAAAATAAATGCCTAGAAGTCTGCAGGGTATCCTCTAATGATTCTAGGCTTTTCTGCTACTTCAGTGCTTACTTTCCTTTTGTCTTTCATTAATTTATTTATTATAACTTTTTTCCTATTTAAATTACCTGGTAGATTACCTAACTAAAAAGAAAAAGTGCCAGGCATAGCTTGTACATGCCTATAATGCCAGCATGAAGGAGGCAGAGATCATCCTCAGCTTTAGCAAGGTTGAGACCAGCCTGGGCTACACAGATCCTGCTTCAAAAAACAAGCTCATTGAAAAATAGATTTTGATTAATTATGCCTTCTCTTTTCTGTTTTCTAAGTTATTATTGCTTTTATTCTTCTTTCCTATTCTGTACTTCATTTTTATTTACTAATTTTTCTAATTAAGAATAAATTTGTGCCGGGCGGTGGTGGTGCACATCTTTAATCCCAGCACTTGGGAGGCAGAGGCAGGCGGATCTCTGTGAATTCAAGGCCAGCCTGGTCTATAGAGCAAGTTCCAGGAGAGGCTCCGAAGCTACACAAAGAAACTCTGTCTCAAAAAATAACCAAAAAAAAAAAAAAAAAAGATTTTTTTTTGGTATGCCTGTATAAGCATGGGCATGTTGATGTGGAGGTCAGAGAACAACTTATGGGAGCTGACTGCTTCATTCCACCTGATGGGTTCCAGGGATTGAATGCAGGCGTGGTTGTAAACACCTTTACCCACTGACCATCTTCCCAGCCCTTTTGTTTCCTGCCTTGTGAGCTAGGAATTTATTTATATTTGTATGTGTAACTTCTGTTGATAAAAGTATTTAAGGCTACCTGTTTTCCTGAAACTACTACTTCAGTTATATTCAGTGGACGTTTCCTCCCTCAAGATACTAAAATTTTCAAGTATATGGCAAAGTTGATATAATTTTATATTGAATACTCATTCATATATTCACTACCGAGACATTTCCATTAACTTTCTACTTGATTTATCACATACTTACTCATTTCTTCCTCTCTGTTCCTTAATTCATCCTAAAGTTTGAATCCATAGTTTCAGACATCAGTATATATTCCCTTTAAATAGTTTAGTATCTAATCACAGAAATTAATATTTTATGTATTTTTCTTTTGAAAAGATACTTTAAAACTTTTTCTTTTATGGTAAAATTCATAAGTATTACAATGTACAATTCTAAGCATACATTTGCTGAGCTTGACAAAGCCATTATACCTTTTAAAGTAATAGACCTTTATCATTTTCTGATAGTTCACTTATAACTTATTAATTCCTGCTTGCCAAATGAACTGGAATCACAGCTTTTTTTCTTTTTTGAGTAGATTATGCCTGCCGTCATATGCTTTCTTATTAAGGCTTCTTATTAACCATACTACTTTTGAGATTTATTTATTTCATATATGTTGATAATTATATCTTTCCATTACTGAACAGTATTCTATAGTAAGAATCTATTACATTTTATTCGAGAACTTTGTGTAAATGTAATCATATGATCGTAATATTTTGCATATGCCTTCTACTTAGCTTAATGTTTTCTTTCTATATCAGTACTTACTTTTTTATTGCTGAGTGGTAGATATATCATGGTTTATTTCTCACATATACTCATACATCCATATTTATATGTGCTATACTAAAAGTTCTTTTCATTATTGAAAATGGGGTATTAAAATCTCTGACAGGCTGGCAAGATGGCTTAACTGGTAAAGGTTAACTGTCAACTCTGTTGTCAAGCCTGAGGACCCGAGTCTGACCCCTGAGACTCATATGGTGGAAGGAAAAACACCAGCTCCCGTAAGCTGTTGTCTGTCTCCACCTGTGCACCAGGGTATGCACATGCCCACACGTATTCACACAAAATAAGTAAATACAAATGAACAAAATCTCCTTCTGTTGTTGTTGCTAGTATTTCTTATGTCATCTTTGTCAATATTTGCTTCATATATTTGAGTATTCTGATGTTAAATGCATATATGCTTAAAATTGTTGTGCCTTCCTGGAGCAGAAGGCCGACTTATTCTATAACCACCTTCCCTCTTGGACAGTCTTTGACTTATAATCTGTATGGTTTGACCTAAGTTTGGCCATGTCTTTTGGCTACGTGTATATTGAATATCTGTTTCCATCCTTTGTTCAATATATGTCTTTATTGCTAGGGCTTGTGGTTTTATTTTATTGATCAAATCTGCTCTTTGACAATTTTATTCTTGTATAGAATGCTTTCTGTTTTTGCCCACTCCCACCTTCTATTATCCCCTCCATGGCTCTGTCATCATTCCCTCCTGACAAGTCAAAATCCCTTTTCCACATTCACATTTTTTTTTTTGTTTTGTGACCCACTAATTTTAACCCAGATCATTTTGTGGTCAGGAGTTTAAAACTGTCCACTGAAGCCTGGTGGGCTCCCCTTGGGCTACACAGCTGAAGATAATTCCTGATGTCCTTCGGGATCTACTGGTGGCCAGTTTTTCAGTGGGGAGGAGTAGAGTCTCTCTCATCTACTCCTTCCAACCCATGGTTGGCTGCAGACAGGCAGAGTTTTGCCCAGTGTAGGCAGCCACAGCTGCTGTGAGCTCCTGATTGCAATGCCTGTGTCACATCTGAGGATAGGATTTTACAGCCTTCCCCTGCCTTCAGTCTCTATTCTCTCTGGTCCTTCATTTATGATGTTCCCTGAACTTTAGAGGGTTATATAAACGTTCTGTTTAGAGCTGATCCCAGGATTGTCGCTTATTCATAGTATTTTGAGCAGTCATGAGTTATCTGCATTCATTGCAATTCACTGTAAAGAGAAGTGTCTGTGATTAAGGCTGAGAGTAGCCTTGTTGTGGTTCTAAACATAAATATTTAGAGTGTAGTTTGGTTCTGTGGTGGTTTGAATGAAAATGGCCCCCTAGGGTCAGAGAAAGGCACTGTTAGGAGGTGTGGCCTTGTTGGAGTAGGTGTGGCTTTGTTGGAGGAAGTTTGTTGGGGTGGGAAGCAGAGCACCAGGTCTGCTGCATGCCACCTTCCTGCAATTAAATGTTTTCCCAGGCCTGGAGAGATGTCTCAGAGGTTAAGAGCACTGGCTACTCTTCTTGAGGTCCTGAGTTCAATTCTCAGCAACCACGTAGTGTCTCACAAGATCTTTAATGAGATCTGGTTCCCTCTTCTGGTGCTCAGGCATACATGCAGGCAGAACACTGTCTACATAATAAATAAATAAACCTTAAAAAATGTTTTCTTTATGAGTCATAGTGTCTATTCACAGCAATAGGACACTACTAAGACAGGTTCCATTCCAGTTTTTCTCCCAAACCCCCAAAGCCTATGATCTCCCCCCCCCCAATCATGGGGTTTTGACTATGTTTATACTATTATAAGGCTTGCTTCTTGTAGAGAGCAATTAATTGCATATTGTCCTGTTAATTCATTCAGTTATGCTATGATTTTTTTTGGGGGGGGTTTGGAGAGATTTAACGTAATTATATTTAAATTATAGGAATGGGGATATATAGTTCAGTTGGTAAAGAGCTTGCCTAACATGTATGTGTAAAGCCCTGCCCAGCTCCCCACCCTATAAGACTGGGCACACATTTTTGTTTGTTTTAGCAATCATGTAATTTTAATTAAAATATACAATTACTTCCCCCTCCCCTTTCCTCCATTCAGTCCGTCCATGTTCCCTCCCTCCAACTCTTTTCATAGCTCTCCCCACTCTCAAGTTGATGGCCTTCCCCTGCCCCTTTTTATTGAAAATAGACAGGCTGACATAGAAATCCTGTCTCAAAACAAAACAAAACAAAAAAGGAAAATAGAGTCTTTTCTCATACAGTATATCCTGATTACACTTTCCCATCCCTTTACTCCTTCCAATTCCTCTCCACCTCCCCTTCCATCCACATCCACTCCCTTTCATTCTCTCTTTAGTAAAGAACAGGCTTCTAATTTGTTTTGTTTTGTTTTCTTTTTGTTTTTTTGAGACAGGGTTTCTCTGTGTAGCTTTGGAGCCTGTCCTGGAACTCGCTCTGTAGACCAGGCTGGCCTTGAACTCACAGAGAGCCGCCTGGCTCTGCCTCCCGAGTGCTGGGATTAAAGGCGTGCGCCACCACCGCCCGGCTTAGGCTTCTAAAGTTAACAACAAAACATGACAAAATAAAATATAATAAGATAAAGCAAAAACCATCACATTGAAGTTGAACAAGCAAACCAACAGAAGGAAAAGAGCCCAAGAGAAGGCACAAGAATCAGAGACTTAACCATTCGCACACTACAAAGTCCCATAAAACTACTAAACTGAAAGCTATACTATTTAGGCAGAGGACCTGGTGCAGACCCATGCAGGCCCTGTACATGTGGCTTCAGTCTCTGAGTTCATATTATTCTCCTGGTATCCTCCATCCCCTCTGGCCCTTACACTCTTTCTGCTTCCTCTTCCACAGAGTTCCCTGAGCTCTGAGGGGAGGGATTTGGTGAAGATA
This sequence comes from Peromyscus leucopus, assembly GCF_004664715.2. Lineage (NCBI taxonomy): Eukaryota > Metazoa > Chordata > Mammalia > Rodentia > Cricetidae > Peromyscus > Peromyscus leucopus. Next base: position 44,944,656 of record NC_051068.1, read on the forward strand.
TCCCATTTAGAGCTGTGTGTTCCAAGGTCTGTCTCTCGATCTCTCTCCCTTCCTCAATCCCTATTGATGTAACCAACCGTCTTATTAAATAAGAAACACAGAAACAATGCAAAAGAGAAAGCCGAGAGGTCAGAGCTCAGAGCTAAAATCTCACCCTTCCGCCTGCGGTGTCCCAGCTTCCCGAATGAGGGCTCTATTTCCTGTCTGTTCGTCTATTTAAAGTATTTTGTTCTGCCTTCTCATTGGTTGTAAACCCAAACACGTGACTGCCTCGTCACTGTCTGAATGTACAGCCCCCTAGGTCTTAAAGGCATATGTCTCCAATGCTGGCTATATCCCTGAACACACAGATATCTATGGGATTAAAGGCGTGTGCCACCACCGCCACACTCTTGCTATGGCTCTAATAGCTCTGACCCCGTGCAACTTTATTTATTAACATACAATCAAAATCACATTTCAGTACAATTAGATTACCACCACAAATCCCTCCTTCCTTTCCTTCCTCCCTCCCTTCTTCTCTCTCTCTCTTTGTGCATGTGGCTGTGTGTGTGTGTGTGTGTGTGTGTGTGTGTGTGTGTGTGTGTGAAAAATGTCTAGCTGTGATTCTCTGTATTTGTTCCCATCTGCTGCAGGAGGAAGCTTCTCTGGTCATGAATGAGCAAAACACTGATCATATTTATCTTTCTGGGTCTGGGTTACCTCACTCAGGATGAATTTTTCTAGTTCCATCCATTTGCCTGTAAATTTCATGATGTCATTTTTTTTTTAACAGCTGAGTAATGCTCCATTGTGTAAATGTATCATATTTTTTTTTAAATTTTTCTGTTGAGGAACATTTAGGTTGTTTCCGATTTCTGACTATTATGAATAGAGCAGCAATGAACGTGACTGAGCAAGTGTCCTTGTTGTAGGATGAATCATCCTTTGGGTATATGCCCAAGTATGATATAGCTGGATCTTGAGGTAGATTGATTCCAGCTTTCTGAGGAACTGCCATATTGATTTCCATACTGGCTGTAAAGTTTGCACTCCCACCAGCAATGGAGGAGTGTTCCCCTTGTTCCACAGTCTCACCAGCACGAGCTGTCACTTGTTTTATTGATCTTAGCCATTCTGACAGGTATAGAATGAAATCTCAAAGTAGTTTTGATATGCATTTCCCTGATGGCTAAGGATGTTGAACATTGCTCAAAGTGTTTCTTAGCCATTTGAGTTTCCTCTATTGAGAATTCTCCAATCTGTGAGCACAGATCTGTAATCCCAGCCCATGAGAGGTAGAGACAGGAGGATCAGAACTACACTGTGGGGTCAAGATCAGCCTGGACTATGTGAGACTGTCTCCAAAAAGAAAAAACAAAGTAATTACATCGGGAAAGACACTGTTGCCACTTTGTTAGTTCTTTCTTATTTTATTGTATTCTGACTCTCCTCTGTTCTTTGTCACCTTCTTTTGTGTCTGTGTTTGGTACTAGCATGCTTTCATTACTTTCTTTCTGTAGGTACCTTTCTTTGTGGTTATCATAGAGTGTTTTAATCCAAAGCAACCTTAGTCGCATACAGAAACTTTACTCATACATCCCATTTGGAGCTATGTGAGCATTCTGAGTACTTCCGAGAAAACTCCAAGTAAACAAGACAAGAGTCTTGTGACCTCAGTTTCTTCAAAACACAGAATTGTTCTTGGAATGGGTTTTTGTGCCCCTCCCAAGTGTAGCTGATAGGAGTGAGTTGACTTCAGTTGTTGTTATTCATGTGCCTTTATGGAAAAACATGTTTTTGCCACGTGCAGCTTGTCCTTGTGATTGTACCTGTTACTCCTGCGAATCTTTTTATTTTATTTTTTTTGAGGGGGGTGTGGAGATGGGTTTCTCTGTGTAGCTCTGGCTTTCCTGGATATTTCTGTATAGACCAGGCTGGCTTTGAATTCAAAGAGATCTGCCTGCCTCTGACTCCCGAGTTCTGGGATTAAAGGTGTGCCCTCCCACTACCAGCTCATGCAATTCTTAACTCTCAGAGTATAAATTGCCTGATGCTCTGAGTAAAGTTTATCTTTCTCGGTCTGGGTTACCTCACTCAGGATGAAATTTTCTTCTTTATGGAATATAGTGATAATAGCTCAGTGGTAGAGCATATGTTTAGCATGCATGAGGCCCCTGATTCAATTTCCAGCATCAGAAAACAAAACACAACACAAAAATACAAAACACCAACAGTATATTATGTGTCATTATAGTATTGCAGTATTGTGTTTGTACATTTACTTTTCCTCTGAGTTTTTTTTCCTGTGTTCTTATGTTGCTGTCCAGGATTCTCTTGTTTGAACTTGCAGGGCAGTTTTACTATTTATTATAAGGCAGATCTAGCAGTGAAGAACTCCTTCAGCTTTATTTGAGAAATATTTTTTATTTTTACAACACATTGTGTATTTTAGTATTTTTTAGTTGATAGTTTTGTTTTCTATCAGGCACCTATTTTCTGTTATATTTAGAAAAAAAATTCAGCAATTATCTCTTCATATAGAATTTCTATCCTTTCTTTTTCATCCCCCTCTGAAACTCCCAAAGTACACATATTTATCCAGCTAATGATATCTCCTATATCTCTTCCATATTCTTCACTCAGTTTATTAGACTAGGTCATCCTGGAGCCCACTGTGTAGACTCTTCTGATACTTCGACCCTTTAATACAGGGTGACCCCCAAGCATAAAGTTATTTGCTACTTCATAACTGTAATTTTGCTACTGTTATGAATTGTAATGTAAATATCTGTGTTTTCCGATGGTCTTAGGTGACCCTTATGAAAGGGTCCTTTGACCCCGCAAAGGAGTCATAATCTACAAGTTGAGAACTACTGACGTAGACTGTGTTGGCCATGAACTCAGAGTTCCTTTTGCCTGTACTTCCAGAGTGATGAGATTAAAGGTTCGTTGATTTTCATTTTTAGTTTTTTCCTTCTCTTATTTTTGAGACAGTAGCCCAGGCTGGCTTGGAACTCACTATATAGCACAAACTGAACCCAAACTCTTGGTACGCCGACCTCAGCCTTTCAAGTGCCGGTGTTACAGTTGAATATGATCGTATCTCTTGTCTCGCCTGGCCCAGTTTTATCTCCTCCCTCCTCTTTCTTTTCTCCATCCTCTCTCATCCCTCCTCCTCCCCTTCTCTTTCCTTCTCTCCCCCTTTTCTTTCTCCCCGTCTTCCTCTCCCTCCTTTCTCTTCAATTCCTCCCCCTTCTTCTTCCTCCTCCCTTTCTTCCTTCTCCTTTTCTGATACCTTGTTCTATATTCCTTGCTGTCCTAGTATTTGGTGTGTAGCTCGAGGTTGCCTTGAAGTTGTGATCTCCATGTTTTAGCCTGCCATCCCAGTGTTGGGATTATAGGCCTGTGTCGCCATGCCTGTCACACTTTCATTTTTTCCCCAGGCCCTGCTGTGTTAATTGGGTTGCTTTGATGAGCATGATCTGGCTATACCTACTGGAGAGTATGACTTTCCTTCCCCCAGTAGCCATTTAGGTATATTTCTTTAGGCTGATTTTTGGACAATTATTGATTGAACCAAGTTTCCTGTGTCTTTTGGTTTTGTTTCTGCTATTTTATTTTGCTGTGTTCTGTGCAACTGAAAACACAGTTCCATGTATTTGTGGACTGGTGTTTCATAGAGGAAGTCCTCCTCTAGTCAACTAGCCTGTGTAGATAACTTGGGGGCCTCTGAAAATTCCCATAGGTTTGATGGTTTTCTTTTCAGGAGCTTTTGTTCTCTTGTTCTTTCAGCAGTCTGTGTACCGAATAGACTGTGATACTTCAAATATAACCACCATTCTTGTCTTCCTCACCTGCCAGAGTGTAGTCCATCAGCTCTTTAAGTAGGAGTTATAGACATTCTTCTCTCTGGTAGCTCCTGAAAGGGCCAGGATGCTGGAGCATGTGCCACACTCTTCTCTGTCATTCTGAAGGGTGGCTTTGCCCAATACCCATCAGATGAGCCAGCCTCTGTCTTACTACTGTGGGCTCTCTGATGCCACAGCAAACTGTCCTGCTGTATCTTGCTGTCCCTGGCCCTTTGCCAGATCCACTAGTGTTTACTTGTTTTGGGGGCAGTCCTTTGTAAACCTCAAATCCTACTCTTTGTTCTCCCCTATGGCACCTTCTGGAATCGCTGATCTGAGCTGATCTGAGCTGAGCTGAGGCAGGTGCAGTGAGGTGGTTCCTGCCTGTTTGTTTCAGTGGTTCCTGTCTGTTTCAGTGGTCCTGCCTGTTTCAGTGCAGCTGTACTCGTTTTCACACACCTGGGTGGCTGCCACTTGGCTGCTGTTTTCTTCAGTTCTCTGAAGGCATTTGGATTTGCACATTGCTGTTCTGACACTCCGTTTGGCTCTGATGCCTGGGACTTTTGGTTCTGATATCTTGCTGTCAATTGTTGTCAAATGATTACTCTAGCAGACAAGTTGCAAAAAAAAAAACAAAAACCCTACAGAATTCCCAAGTATCCTTTTATAACCTCACTGTAGTTAATGAGTAGGTTATTAACAGTGTAGCAACTAGACCATAGATGTAACTGAAGTCTCATTAGTTTTCCAGCAGGTGCCATCCAGGATCCGAGTTTGCATTTAGTTGTTCTTTCTCCTCAGTCTATGCCAGTTCCTCAGTCTTTGCTCATCTTCCATAACCTTTATTCTTTTGAAGAATATTTAACTTTATTTTGTAGAACGTCCCTCAACTGGGTTTGTATGAGCTTTTTGTTGTTGTCTTTTTTACATTATTGGCATGAGTTATATGTTTTTGGCAAGAATATCAACTAGTGAGTGTTCTTTGGTGTATGGTATCAAGGAGATTCATGATATTGTTGTCATTCATGGTGTTACCTTATGTGTGAAGGTGCTAGGCTTTGCTGACAGAACCACCATCTTCTGCAGTTAAGAGATATTTTGAGATGGGGATTTTACAGATTGTAAATATGTGACTTTGGAGACATTGGTGATGGATGATGTTGTTCTGTAATCTATGAATATATGTTGCTCTGATTGGTTAATAAATAAAGCTGTTTGGCCAATGGTGAGGCTGAATAGGGTTAGGCAGGACATTCTAACTAGAAAGAGAGGAGGGAGAAACAGAGAGCATAGAGCCGCTGTTAGCTGCTGTCAGGAGAAGCAAGATGTAAAGATACTGCTAAGCCATAAGCCACGTGGCAAAGTATAGATTTATAGAAATGAGTTAATTTAAGATATGAGAGCTAGCTAGTAAGAAGCCTGCTGTGGCCATAGTTTAAAAATAATATAAGCCATTTGGGTCCCGGTGGCTGCAGGACCGTGGGGCCATGAGAGCAGGGCAGGACCATTAAAATCTTACAGCTACACATTGGCTTATTAATTTTTAAGTCTATCTCATCTACAATAACTACTTCACATTTACTTAATGATATTTCTAATTTTTGTAGCTGGTAGGAGGTAGAGGTTTAGGTTAATCTATTTTACTATCTATATTACTATATTATTAGAATTTCATTTTTTAAAAAAAGATTTATTTTATGTTTATAAGTGTTTCACCATTGTGCATGTATATATACCTCCTATGTGCCCAGTGCCTTGGGTGCCAGAAGAGGGAACTGGATCCCCTGGAATGGAGTTACATGTGGTTGTAAGCCTCTATGTGGGGGCTGGCAGCTGAACCCAGATTTTCTGCAAGAGCAATAAGTACTTTTAACCACTTAATCATTTTTCCAGCTTGGGTTTCAATTTCTTACTGAATAGCATGATACCTTAAAAAAAAATGACTATATGAGTGAAATTCTATTTTTAGATGTTTGATTGAATTGCTCTATTTTTATACCAGTCTTAGACAATTCTGGCTACTCCGGTTCTGTAAAGTAGATATTATTGTTTGTATAGATATGCATTTAGAGTCAGCTTTACAATTTCTTCAAACAGTCTCCTGGAATTGGGGAGTGTAGTTCATTGAGTCAGTAGAATGGGAGAACTGGCATGCTAGTGTATTGGGTTTTCAGTTTATGAGCATAACGTATACCTCTATTCATATCTTTAGTGTCCCTCAACAATGTAGTTAGTTTCCAGTGTAAATATTTTAATGTTGTTTTCTTTAATGCTGCTTTGACCAGGTAACTGGTAACTGGCTTAAACAACATACATTTATTTCTCATAGTTGGTGGGGTTCTGGTGAGGGCTCTTGTGAATCATAAATGACCATCTTCTTGCTTTAGTTTTCTTCCTGTAGTGGAGAATACTGAGAAAAAGAGCAATCTTTATTTTATCTCTTTTATCAGGACACTAATCCCACAATAAAGGGTCTCATTCTCTGAAACTGATTACTTCCCAGAGGCCTTCTCTCCATATACTACTATAGGAAAGATTAGAGTTTGTACATGTTCATTTTTAGGAGCTGTTTTAGTCAGTGTTCTGTTGCTGCGAGGAGACACCATGAAAGGCAGCTCTTATAAAGGAAAGCATTTAATTGTGGGCTGGCTTACAGTTTCAGAGGTTTAGTGTGGTGTTGTCATGGTGGGAAGCATGGTGGCATTCAGGCAGACATGGTGCTGGAGAAGGAGCTAAGAGTTCTGTCTGGATCTGCAGGTGGCAGGAAGAGAGAGACACTGGGCCTGGCTTGGGCTTTTGAAACCTCAAAGCCATCTTCTCCCAGTGACACACTTTCTCAAACAAGGCCGCACCTCATAATCTTTTCAAATAGTGCCACTTCCTATTAAAATGACCAAGCATTAAAATCTATGGGGACCATTCTTATTCAAACTACCACAGGAACACACACACACACACACAATTAGTGTATAGCACACATATTTTGTTATATTTATTTCCACATTTTCATGCTATTGAATGTTGACTTATATCTGCTCTTTAATAAAAGATATATTCTGGGCATGGTGGCACATGCCTATAATTCCAACACTTTGGGAGTGGAGACAGGAGGATCAGGAGTTAAGGTCATCATCCTTGGCTATACAGCAAGGTGTCTGAAGCCTGTTTGAGCTACAGGACCCTGCCTCAGAAAACTCAAACCAAAATTACAGCAACAAATATGTGTGTATGAATGTGTATGGATTTATATATGGATAAGAATAGAAACTGTCTCTGGTATAGGAGTGGAGTTCAGATGGAGGAGAATTCACTTTTAAAATGTATTTTGAACATAACTTGAAAGAAATGCAAGAGATCATAGTTGCTATTAGTTTGCCATTTTATACATTTTTCTACAGTATATATTTGATACCTTTTAAATTATGAAATGAGCTAAATCAATGTAAAAAGGGACATTGAACTATTTTAAGATTGACTTTTTCAATTATTTGCCACTATGTAGACACACAATTTTATATTATATATTGCATATTATATACTTTTTGCATTTTTGTTTTGTGTATTTTCTGCTTCTTTTATCTTGCTGCTCTTGAAGAGTCCTTAGGATTTTCTCTGAAAAAAAGTTAGGATTTTTTTTTTTTTTTTTTTTTCAAGACAAGGTTTCACTGTGTAGCCCTGGCTGTTCTGGAGCTCACTCTGTAGACCAGGCTGGCCTCGAACTCACAGAGATCCGCCTGCCTCTGCCTCCTGAGTGCTGGGATTAAAGGCGTGCACCACCACCGCCTATTTTAGGATTTAAATAAATTTCATTCTAAACTAGGACTTTCCAGAGAGATATTTCCTATTACTCAGTTTCTAAGTTTATTTGCATGAGTCATTTTCTTCACTAGAGACAACATTGCTTTTGGAAGACAGAGATAGAGGATTCCTCCCAGAACAAATAGCTGGACATACTAACCAATAGGTGAGCTCTGGGTTTGTTTGATAGACCTTGCCCCACTGAATAAGGTACAAGAGCCATTCCTGACATCAGCCTCTGGTCTCCATATGCATGTCACCCTATATGTGTCTATATACGCAAACATGTATATCCTACATATCTAGGAAAATGGAGTAAAAAGAAAAAATGCATCCTGTAAACAATGCATATAAAAGTTATTAGAGAAGATGTTGATTATTGTGTATTAGAGAAAGGTATGAAAATTTTATTAGTAATATGGTTTCACAGATAGAAAAAATAATAAATATTTATCCATTGAAAGGAGTGCAACATTTTTAGGAAATGTATTTATTTAATAAGATTTGATTCAAACGCTCTTTGTAGCTGGGCTTATTGGCATACACCTATAATCTTAGCTCTCTGGAAGATGAGACAGGAGGGTCACATGTTCAGGGCCAGCCTAAGCTACATAGGCTCTCTCAAAAAATGATCACTAACTACTATCACCACTATCAAAAATAAAAAGGATTATTTGTAAACTTCAAAGACAGCATACTTTTTTGTAAATAAGTAGTTTCAAATTTTTCTTTATACTACCCATATAATATGTTCATGAATTTGCTTCTATTTCACTGGGTTTTAGTGGTTTAACAGCATTTTAGAAAAGGTCTTATTCTCCTATTCCCTGTGTGTTTATCTAAGGAACAAAGGACAACATTTCTGATCATTTAATTTTCTCTATATTCTGTTTTTGAATATTAAGTAGAAGGTTGGATTACATATTAATGTAGTAATCTTTGTCTCTTCTTGGTTTGAACAATATTGATTTTCTTCAGTTCAAAATTAGATTAGACTCTTTGGGATTGTAAAATTATTATTGTACTTCATATGAAACAAATTATCTTTTCACATAAGCTCTAAGTGAATATCTGGGATTCATAATTTTATATTGGATGGTCTTTTCTTGTTTTTGGAATATTTCTCTCATACTTCTCTCAATTTTAATAGTTATTTTCTAATCAGTGAATAAAGTCAAAACCTCTTCTGCATTCATTGTTTGCAAGCCATTAGTGTGTCCATGGACAAAAATCAATGAGACGCCACCAAGAACGATCATGTGAATAAGATCATGTGCTATGTCAGCCTAGGTAAAGGCTCAGATGTGGATTTTACCCTGGGATGGTTTTTGGTTTAGAAATGAGTGGACCTTGGATTCTGGAATATTCATATACCTGAAAATAGTGAGGGAGAATTGAAGCAACATTGTAGTTTTTCACTACTTGTTCTCATTCCTGCTTTAGTTTTTATTGTGATCATATTAAATATCCACTTAGGTCTTTTGATAGTTTAAAGTGCCCATGAAATAGCTATTAAACTTAAAACAACATTTAAGTAAGACTAGTTTAACATCTAATTATGAAAATTATAGAAATGATATAACTGGTTGATTTCTCGCTTTTCTTCTTTTTTAACCTATTGATGATTTTTGTTTTGCTTATATCTGAAAATAAGAAAAAAATGTGTGCTTAGAGAGCAATTATTTTATTTTATTGAGGACATATCTTAAAAGTCAAGAAGTGAAGCCGCTTGGTAATGCTATAAATTTGAAACTGTCCTACAGCAAGACACTACGATGCAAATATGACTTAATAAGATCACAAACTGAATTTCAGTGAAACAACCAAGATTTACATTAAATTAGGAATTTTAAAACTGATTTAGTTTGTTTTACTGAGCATTTGCTTAATAACATTTTGCCTTCTTGCAATCTTTTTAAAGACAATAATTCGTCTGTGAAATGCAGGCACATCTTCAGTAGAAAAATTGAAAGTAACAGCTCACTTTCTGAAACCACACATATAGCGATATAAAGAAATATTTCAGCTCTACAAAATTTAATAAATCATCCCATTTCCTAATTTGATCATATTAGATGCTGATGTGGAAGAAGCATTTCAAATACCATCTCCTCATTAATATACATCAGTCTGGGGAATAGAATGGAATACTTATGCAGAGATGTCACAGTTACTGTTTCTTAGTTTACTAAGTGGAACAGGTTGATGTGATACCGAGTGCTATTTGTCAATGTCTTGTTAAAATGGTTTGGGTCGAGTTATGGAGTCCAGAAAGACGGCGGCTGATAAATCAAAAGTGGATTGAGTGGACAGGAGGCAGTGATTGATACTGTGACAGGCTATGAAGAAAGGAACCTTGATACAAGCATGCATGATATTGAATATGAGAAAGAAGATGGCCCTGGAGTATGGATATTATTCAAGGAAATGAGAATAATATTATCATCCTGAAAATATTGCTGGGTGAAGATTAGGATACTTCTTATTAGAGCATAATACTTTGCCAGAATGGTAGGGATAAGCGTATGTAAAAATTTATGTGAGAAGAATGTTTAACTTCTTACTAGCGACTCTTGAATGATTACTTGTTCTTAAAAATAGTTTTAGCATTATTTTTTCCTAACTATCTATATACCACATATTTATATATGTCCTAACTCTCATGAAATTAAAACTTTTTAAAGATTATCTTGAAGAACAGTTACCATTACATATTGATTTCACAAAATTGATACATTTCATTGGTAAATTATGAAGGTAGATAGTTTACTATCATTCCTTTTTCACTCATAAAATTATGTTGTTACTCCTTTCAAGTGAGCAGTCTGCATTATGGCATTTCCAGCATTTCTTAGGTAGTCATTTTGAGCAGAAAGTAGGGATTCTTGACAGAGGAGCTCTTACTGCATAAGGATAAAAGCTGTCTGCGCTGACGAGTCTTTACTGAATTATCACTGAGATGCAGTTGATGTTAGGGACTCCTGGGGATCCTTTGATTAGTCTGACTTTTGTCCTTGACACAGCGGTAAGTAGGAAGAACTTCCTTTGCTGTCTTACTGGAAGTGTTCTGTAACTAACAGCCAGAAGAAGAGGCTCTTTGGAAAGCTACTTAGTTAACTTATCATTTTTCTTTTCTTTTCTTTTTTTTTTTTTTTTTTTTTTGTGGAGCTGAGGATCGAACCCAGGGCCTTGTGCATGCTAGACAAGCACTCTACCACTGAGCTAAATCCCCAACCCCAGTCATTTTTTCTTTTTAAAGGACAAATAGATACACAGTTGCTAGATAATTGTAGCTATAATATTTGACTTTTATGTTCAGTGTTTTTTTTTCTTAAGTTCTTAATACTTATTATTCAGTTTTTGTTTAGTATCTAATGGAAAGCATTTGAAATGAGGCATTATAAAATATTCAGGTAAGCCGAATCATTAGTGATTAGTTTATGAGTTTATTGCCAATGTCATTCCAGTCTTAAAGATTCTGATAATAATGTGAATAGTCATTCAAGACTAATTTAATTAAATAAAGCTTCTATTTTTGAGTTTATCACCCTCAATATTTGAAAAACCAGATAAATAACATTTATTCATCTATCTTTCTATTTATTTATTAGACAGGTTCTCATTGTGTAGCCCTGGCAGGCCTAAAACTCACTATGTATACCACACTTTTCTCAGACTTACAGAGCTTGGACTGACTCTTCCTCCTGAGTGCTGGCATTAAAGGTATACCCACTGCCCGCTGGTAACAAGTATTCTTAACTGTGCTATTCAGTATGAAAAGTTCTTTTTTCTCCCTCTTTTGCTGCTAAGATTGTACCCAGGACCTTGGGCATGTTAGGCAAGCACTCTACCACAAAGCTACCTCTTTGACCCTCCCAAATTTTTTTTTTTTTTTATGAAGTCCAAATATTTTTTTTTAATGAATATTTAGGACAGGAAAAACAGTCATTTCCAAATTATTTATTTCTTATTTGTAGTTTTCGGGGTTTCTCCTTTGGTAGTTTAGAATACAATACAAAATGTTGATGAGGCCGATATCCCTTTGTGTTACGTCTCCTCCCTTACTTTTCAATCACGTTTTTCCACAATTAGTCTTCATGTGAATGTTTTAACAATTATTTTGTCTGTTTCAAGGCCACCTGAATGTGGGGTTATTTCTGCTCAAAATTTGACTCTCTTCCACTTACCATTTCTTCTTCTTTTGTTTGTAGGTATGTGGTATATATGTTGTCCATGTTCATGGGTACATGTATGTATATTTGTGCAGATGCACATAGATGTGGGAGTGTGTCAGATAGCTTCCTCAGCCACTCTCCATCTTACTGTTTGAGATGGGGTCTCTCCTGAACCTATAGCTCACCTGTTGGTTGGGCTGGCTGGCTAGTAAGCTCCAGGGATCCCCCTGTCTGCCTTCCTAGCACTTGGTTATAGCTGTATATTCCTGTGCCTGGATTTTCTGTGGGTGCTGGTGATCTGAACTCAGGGCTTTATGCTTATCCTATATTGTCTGAGTCATCTTCCAGTCCCTACTTACCATTTCTTCCCTACCATCCTCCTTTTCTCCATCTGTCCCTCTTTTAGTTTTTGATGTCTCAATGAATATCTTAGGCTGATGAACTTGTGATCCTCCTGCCTCAGCTGTCTGTTCTTAAAAGAATGATAATGCAACTACCCCAATGGCTCTGAATGTTATTTGTATTGACATTATTGCCTACTTGGTCATTGTCTTAGTTGCGTTTCCTGTTTCTGTGATAACTGACAAAAGTGACTGAAGGGGTATAGGCCATCATGGTGGAAAGTCAAGGCAGTGGGAGCTTGAAGCAGCTGGACACATTCTATTCACAGTCCAGAGCAAAGAGCAGTGCATGCTGTGGTCAGCTGACTCCACTTTTATACAGTCCTGGATCCCTTGCTTCGAGAAATGGTGCCATCCACGTGGGCAGATCCTCCTTCATCAATTATCCCTCCCAGATGGTCTGAGTTCTCCCAGGTGATTCTAGAGCTCATCCAGTTGACAGTTATCACTAACCACTGCAGTTAGCTTTTTTTTTTTTTTTTTTTAAAGATTTATTTATTTATTATGTATACAGAAGAGGGTGCCAGATCTCATTACAGATGGTTGTGAGCCACTATATGGGTGCTGGGAATTGAACTCAGGACCTCTGGAAGAGCAGTCAGTGCTCTTAATCTCTAAGCCATCTCTCCAGCCCCGCAGTTAGCTTTTTGAATAAGGAGATTTCATTTTCTTATTCCCTATATATAGGGCAAACTTATTTAAGCCCCAGTGTCTTTTATTTAGGTCTCTGTGTTGTATGAGTGTGTGCCATATGTGTGTGGGTTCCCATTGAGGTCAGAAGAGGATGTAGAGAATGTCAGATTCCCTGGAGCTAGACCTGAAGATGGTTGTGAGCCACCTGACATGATGGGTGCTGGGAACAGAACTCAGGTCCTCCAGACAAGCAGCTCATGTTCTTAACTGATGAGCCATCTCGTTATCCCCCACAATCAACATTTAAGTGAAAACTTAAATAAAACAAAAACCTAAAAGCTCTTGTATTTTGTATCTCTGTAGAGCTGAAGTGTGCATTGAGCTACATGACTTACCATTTTGTACATTTATACATAATGAACAGTTCATATGCACTTTTTTGTTTATAATTTTCCGAAGTGAGTGTGGGACCCTAGAGGAGTATGGATATTGAGTTTCCAGGTTAGAAGGTTTTTTTTTTTTTTAAAGATTTATTTATTTATTTTGTATACAGCATGTATGCCCAGAAGAGGGCACCAGATTTCATTACAGATGGTTGTGAGCCACCATGTGGTTGCTGGGAATTGAACTCAGGACCTCTGGAAGAGCAGTCAGTGCTCTTAACCTCTGAGCCATCTCTCCAGCCCTAGAAGGTTATTTTAAATTAGAGGCATGAGTCACTAAATGACAGGATAAGTTTTTGAGAAATATATCATTAGGCAAATTCATTGTATGAATTCCAATAGAATGTACTTTCACAAACCTAGATAGTATAGGTCAGTCAGTTGACATAGCATTTTGATGCATTCAAAAGATGTAATAAATAGGAGATATGTGAAGCTGCTGTCTGTAGATAATGCCATGCTGTTTTATATATTAAACATTATTTTTTAAATAACCAGAAATACATTTAGAAGTAATAAAGCATATACATAATAAGCACATAAAATTGTAACATGGTTGTCATTATCAATGTTATGCACTTTACATAGTTTTGTATGCCATATTTTCCTACTGACTGAACAGTCCACCAACATGTGTATAACATATTGAACTATGAAATTAGGATGGCTGTGATAATAGTTTTTCAACTGTCATAATCCTGTTGGGTTATCTTGTATGTACAGTTCATTGGTGACAAAAACACCATTATGTGGCACATGTCTGTTTGTTTTGGGTCAGCAAGCTGAGACTGGAGAAGTAATTTCTGAGGAGGAGGATGCCAAGCAGTAGTAGCTGAGCTTACTCCTACCTGTGTGCTGATTTTATATCTGCTCTTTAGTAAGGGTGATTGTGTGTGTGTGTGTGTGTGTGTGTGTGTGTGTGTGTGTGTGTGTGTGTAATCATACAGTGTTAATAGAGGCCATGAGAGGGACCTGGAGGAGAAAGCTGAGCAGCCTTGTTTTTGAACAGGTAGCCTGAAAGAGAGCTGTTTGCATCCAGCACAGGAGTTGTCAGTTTGAGTTTTAACGTCTATCCTGTTTCTGTAGTACACTTTTAAATATAAAGGAGTATTCCTGTTGTTCTCATTTACTTTAACTAGAGCATATTTATAAAATTTGCTCAAAATAAAGAGGAAGCAGCCCAGCTGATGGGTAAAGCAATGTTTTATTAACATTTCCTAGACCAGATCCAGAAGCAGTTTTGCACTGATATTCAAAACAGATGGGGTTTTAATTATTAATCCTATGGAATTAATGAGTTCCATTATAAATCAGGATACTCTCTCCTTACTCCACCCCACTTTTCTATCATGTTGCTTTAATTAGGACTTTCTGGCTTATTCCAAATATCCAAATTGGACAAGAGGTAAACTGTTAGATATTAATTCTGAAATCCTCAATTTTTTTTCAATTTTTTCAGCAGCGCATTTTGAATAAGAGACTATTTTTATGAGCCAGGACTTTGCTATTGTACAGGCTGGCCTCAAACTCCATCCTTCTGCCTCAGCCTCCTGAGTGCTGAGATTACATGTGTGTCATTATACCTTGCTTAGAGTCAGATTATATGTAGGTCTGTAGTGTTGGGCTGATGAAATAAATGGACACTATTATTTTAAATCAGTTTTAAGACTGTGCGTGAGTGAGTGTGGTACATGTGTGATGTATACACACGTGTGTTTGTGCACATGTGGGGAGGTGAGGTGTGCTGCTGTCATTCTCTGCCTTTTTCTCTTACACAGTGCTGTTCACTGAAGCACGGCTGGTAGCCGGCAAGCACAAGTGAGCCTTCCCTCTGCCCCGCCCCAGCCTGACCCCGCAGGAGGACATGTGACCACACCCACCTCTTTATGTGAGTGCTGGAATTAGAACCCAGGCCCTCATGCTTGCACAGCAAGTCTTCTTACCCAGTGAGCCGCCTCTCCAAGCCCAGTCTTAAGACTCTGTGGGTCTAATTAATTAGCCTCATTTTCACAAATTACCCATATTCTTAGTTGGCAAGAGAATTGTTCTATAGCAACGAAGTAGATGACTTTAAACCAACATTTCTTGTCAGCTTTTAAACTGTAGTGCCATGCTGGAGAGATGGCTCAGGGTTAGGAGCACTGTCGGTTCTTCCACAGGACCTGGGTTAAATTCCCAGCAGCCACATGGCAGCTCATAACTGTCTGTTGCTTCAGTTCCTGGGGATCTGACACCCTCACACAGTTATACATGCAGGCAAAATGCCAATGCAAATTAAATAGATCATTAAAAAGGAGATTAAAGCCGGGCAGTGGTGGCACACACCTTTAATCCCAGCACTCGGGAGGCAGAGCCAGGAGGATCTCTGTGAGTTCGAGGCCAGCCTGGGCTACCAAGTGAGTCCCAGGAAAGGCACAAAGCTACACAGAGAAACCCTGTCTCCAAAAAAAAAAAAAAAAAAAAAAAAGGAGATTAAACTGTAGTGGCATTCTAGTTCCTCAGTAGCTGATCATATCAGATCATTTTGTGCCCAGCTACAGTCAGGGCTAAGATTTCCACATAGGTTGCCTCTGGGCCCTGAACAATCCTGTCTGGAAACCCCAGAATTGATTGAATAGGCCCTCTGTCACTAAGCTAAGGTAGGGTGACTTCCCTGGTTTTCAGCCAAGTTTGGCTTTTGTGCAGAGTAGGGCCATGGCCCCAAACCAGCTGAGTGGATGAGTTGTCCACTTTGATTTTTCTTGATTTTTTCCCATTGACATAGTGAGCTAGAACTCGACAGTTCTTGATGCAGTGCTTATTTTTGGTAATAGCTGCTGTCCCCATCTTGCTTTTGCGTTTGTATATAGGGTCTTTCGTGCTAAGGGCATGGTTTACCGCTGAGTTACACTCTCAGCCCCGTTAGCTATATTTCCTGCTGTCTGTAAATTGTGCCTCTTTTGTAGCAGTGATAGAAAACAACCGAACAAATTCTATATTTCCTTTCCAGATGAGAGTTTACTAGCAAGCCTTGCCACATGCATTTCTTACATACGACTAACTGTGAAGGGAAATCACTGAGGGAATCCATAAATCTTGGCAGGTACCTAAATCTAGTTCCTGTGGTAGAATAGCTTATTGTCATAAGCTTTTCATTTAAAGATTTAAAAACTTGTAGTGTGTGTGTGTGTGTGTGTGTGTGTGTGTGTGTATAGTCATCAACATGCTTGTCTGTATTGTGTGTGTGTATGTTGTCATCGGCATGCTTGTCTGTAGTGTGTGTGTGTGTGTGTTTTGTCATCGGCATGCTTGTCTGTATTGTGTGTATGTTGTCATCAACATGCTTGTCTGTATTGTGTGTGTGTTTTGTCATCGGCATGCTTGTCTGTAGTGTGTGTGTGTGTGTGTGTGTGTGTGTGTATAGTCATCAACATGCTTGTCTGTATTGTGTGTGTGTATGTTGTCATCGGCATGCTTGTCTGTAGTGTGTGTGTGTGTGTGTGTGTGTGTGTGTGTGTGTGTGTGTGTGTTTTGTCATCGGCATGCTTGTCTGTATTCTACCTGCATGCCTGGTGCACATAGAGGCCAGAACAGGGTGCTGGATCCCTGTGGACTATAGTTACAGATGATTGTGAGCTTCCATGTGGGTGCTGGGAATCAAAGCTGGGTCTTCTGTGAGAGCATCCAGCGTTCTTAAAGATCTTTACCTTTGTTCTGTTTAGTAAAAATAGTATTTAATGTTTGACGACATTTTGTTGCAGTACATTCTACATTTTATTTTTTATGTAGAGATGGATATCTGGTTTCACAAGCATGTTTCTCTTGTGGGTACTGTTAGCCTTCAGCTGCAACAGAAATGCAAATTTATAACTATGTGTTAAGCTGAGTGTTCCTGATAATGGTAAATGTCAGGAGTTCTCTATGTATCTTTAACACTTGAAATAAACTTCATTCATAGGCATTAGACATGACATTAATAGATAAAGATTATAACACACACACACACACACACACACACACACACACACACACACACCAGAATCTTACTCTGTATCTCAGACTGACATGAAACTTACTGTGTAGCCAAGGCAGGCCTTGAATTGGTACAGCCTTAGCTTCCTAAGTACTGGGCATTACATGAGTCCAGTTAACCTTTCTTTTTTAATGTTTAAGTATGGAAAAGGTCACTTTATACTCTCACTTTTTCTCTTCCACATTTCTGTTATTAAGTTTTTTTTTTTTTTTTTCTTACAGGATCATTGTAACAATAAATGAAGAGAGTTCGTTAGAGTCATCTACTCCCAAAATTTTTTTCTTCTTCAAAATAGACTTTTTAGTGTTTCTATTGATTCTGTTATTTGTGAAACCACCTATGTTTAGCTCCTGTTACTATCTCTTCCCTTTGGAATCTTTGCACTTTGTACCAGTTACCTTTTAGTATTATTTCCAGACTGAAAATTCCAAAGTTTTATAGTTTCCTTTCATGTGAAAGGCCTACACCTACTGAAGCCTCCTGAGTTATTTGATTTCCACTTGCATATTTTGTCTGCCTTTTGTTAAGAAATGGTCTTGTATAAAGTGGACACAGGTAGTATTTTTTTCAGTATATGTTTCCAGCATGTTTTCTGTTAAAGGCCGCTGTTGCAGTTGACCTTTCTGATTATCAGCACTCTGGCATGTTACTCTTCAGGAAGCAGTATGTAATGACTACCAGATCTCTTTCTGCATCTCCCTTATTTCATGAGTCTAGTGATTCTTCCTCAGTTGTTTTTGGCTTATTAGAATTTCAGCTCTACTGTAGATTTACTTTTGTACTGTGTATAAGAATCACTGCTGGCCATCCGGGTCACTTGTTTCTACCTTCGTTCTTCTGCTGGTTGCTTCTTAGGCTATTGGCTCTGTAACATACTAAGTCATGGAAACAGAGGATACTTTATATGGAACTGTGTGCACTGCCATGTGGTGTTTTTAGTCTTTATAATAGTGAGCAAGAAGAGATTTAAAAAAGTGTTATCTGTCCTATCATGGCTGTTCCTGTCAAGGTAAATGTCTAGGGTTGCTACTCAGAAAGTACTTGACAGTGTCAGATGAAAGACAAGTTGCTAGCTGAGGCTACAAACAAGAAATGACTCTTCTGCAAAAGAAATGCAAATGACCCTGCCAACATGGAGCTCATGGAATTCCAAACATTCAAAGCCTCAGGTTATGGACCACAAAATTGTAACATCAAAGTTGAACTTCTTAATTTGTAAAGCTGGCAAATGAGTTTTGTGAAAAGTGGTTTTTATAAAGCAGTCCTTTCTATGTAGGAATCCTTTCTCATTTGTTATTTGGGTTTATTAAAATTTCAGATATAATATAGATTTACTTATGTCCGTTGTATATTCTTTAGAATCTGTGCTGGACATCTGGTCTATAGTATATATATGGTTAGTACTTGATACTTGATTCTAAGCCTTTCTTGAGTCACATCAGATGTAAAAGTAGAGCATTTAAGGAAAGATTTCATGTTAAGCTATGAATCTTCTTTCCAGAAAGTTTCATTCATTTATTTGTATATATACAAACTTTTTATGTTCTTTAAGGAGGTTATCATAAGCCTTGAGATTTCATGGACCCTGTAGATGAGGACATTATTCTAGTATCAGAAATATTCAAGCAACTCATAGAATTTAACTTAAATGACTATGCAAGTATGGATACTCCTGAGCTAATAGAGGAGGCAGATCCTTCCCAGTAATTATGTATTTACTTTCTTCCTTATTTTAGCTGCATTATCACCTGCTCTAGCCTCAGTAGTACATCTTCTCTTAAGTTGAAACACCATTGAAAAGCATAGTTTATCAAAGTAGGGTGGGGAAATGCTATGGGTAGCTAATTTGTGCACTTTTTTTTTTTTTTTTTTAAACTGAGACAGGGTTTCTCTGTGTAGCTTTGGAGCCTGTCCTGGAACTCACTCTGTAGCCCAGGCTGGCCTCAAACTCACAGAGATCCTCCTGCCTCTGCCTTCCAAGTGCTAGGATTAAAGATGTGCTCCACCACCGCCCGGCCTCATGTACTTTTATTTTAAAATGCAAGACATTTTAGGAACCTTTGTAGATTGCCTTCGACTCTCATTAAAGATCAGATCATGAGTTCCGTTCTTCTGTGAGGATTTTCAAGAACATCATTGTGTCGTGTGTGTTTGTGTGTGTGTGTGTGTTTCTCTGTCTCTGGTCCTAGAGATTGAACCCAGGTTTGTTTGTGCCAAGCAAGCACTCTGCCACTAAGCTAATCCTATGCACTTGATTGTTTGAGGGAAGGATGTATCATCCATTCAATTAGTTATGTTATGCTTGCTTGCATTGGCAATTCTTTTTCTTTGTACACATTTCTCCAACTTTTCTAACTGCTGACCTTTGCCAAGTCTGACATTGACCTGTCATCCTCATTAAAAATTTTCAGTCATTTGTTTTCTTGTTCTAGATAATCTATAAAAATGTTAAGTGATACTGATTTATAGCCATACTGGAATAGTTTGTTGTAGAGTGCTTTTTTTAAAAAAATTTGCTTTTGGTTTTGTTTTGTTTTTCTATAGCAC
The DNA here is from genome assembly GCF_004664715.2 of Peromyscus leucopus. Lineage (NCBI taxonomy): Eukaryota > Metazoa > Chordata > Mammalia > Rodentia > Cricetidae > Peromyscus > Peromyscus leucopus. The sequence continues at coordinate 44,964,495 of NC_051068.1, forward strand.
CCATTACAGAAAGTACTTCTATCAAGACTTGAAAATATATAAGTAACTCAAGAAACTAGACATCAATAAACCAAATAATCCAATTAGAAAGGTCCCACCATATTCCTTCTTAGTAAATTAAGAACATTTGCTGTGGAAAAAACATGTTTACTGTGATGTATTTAATGCAACACTCTTAAAGAAAAATCATTTTCAATCTTTTATTGATATAAACAATACCTTATCAGTTTTGTGTTTTTGGTTACCTGAGCCTCCTGTAACACAGAAATTATGTCTTATTAAACTTGTTTAATCAGTTTCTAATATGATGCCATCTGTCTAATAGTTGATTTCAGAAAGTCTTAAGAATATTTTCAGTGGGTTGAGTGAATGGCAAATTTCTCAATTTCCAGCGCACTTTTTAATTTTTTTCTTCTCGAGACTGGGTTTCTCTGTGTAGCTGTGGTGCCTATCCTGGATCTCACTCTGTAGACCAGGTTGGCCTTGAACTCACAGAGATCCGCCTGGCTCTGCCTCTGGAGTGCTGGGATTAAAGGCGTGTGTCACCACCGCCTGGCCCCAGCACACATTTTTAAAGCGTGTTCTTCATGTTCTGTTGACCTTTTATGAAAAAAAAATTATTTGTTTAGTTTATTTCTAGAAGATGACTTAAATGTGTGGTAGATTAAGTAAGCTTTGATCCTGACTGTTAGGGTATTGGGTCCTAAAATAATGGTTGATTTGAAATCTTGTAAAAGAAAGTTGCAAGGAAATATCAATACTGTATCTTTAGAGGTTGTAAAATAAAGTCTGTGGAAGGGCATTTGGTAGGCTTTTAAACTGATAAGGTATTGTTTATATCAATGAAAGATTGAAAATGATTTTTCTTTAAGAGTGTTGCATTAAATACATCATAGTAAACATGCTTTTTCCACAGCAAATGTTTTTAATTTACTAAGAAGGAATATGGTGGGACCTTTCTAATTGGATTATTTGGTTTATTGATGTCTAGTTTCTTGAGTTACTTATATATTTTCAATATTAGCCCTCTGTCAGATGTAGAGTTGGTGAAAATCTTTTCCCATTCTGTAGGCTGCCATTTTGTCTTTTTGACAGTGTCCTTTGCCTTACAGAAGCTTTTCAGTTTCATGAGGTCCCATTTATGAATTGTTAATCTTAGTGCCTGCACTATTGGTGTCCTGTTCAGGAGGTTGTCTCCTGTGCCAATGCATTCAAGCCTATTCCCTATTTCACTTCTATTAGGTTCAGTGTATCTGATTTTATGTTGAAGACTTTGATCCACTTGAACTTGAATTTTGAGCAGGATCTATTCCATTCTTCTACATGCTGACATACAGTTAGACTAGCACTATTTGTTGAAGATGCTTTATTTTTCGCTTTGTGTATTTCTGGCTACTTTATCAAAAATCACCTGTCCATGTATGTGTGGATTTATGTCTGTGTCTTCGATTCAGTTACATTGATCAACCTGTTTTTATGCCAATACCATTCTGCTTTTTATTATTATAGATCTGTAATACAACTTGAAATCAGGGATGGTGCTACCTTCACAGTTTTTTTTTTTTTTGTTTTTTTTATTATTCTGGATTTAAAAAAAAAATTATCCTCTTTTTTTTTCTGTTTACATATGAAGCTGAAAATTGACCTTTCAAATTCTGTGATGAAAGGTGTTGGACTTTTGATGGGGATTGCATTGAATCTGTAGATTACTTTTGGTAGAAAGGCCATTTTTACTAATTTAATCTTACTAATCCATAAGCATGGGAGATCTTTCCATCTTCTGTTATCTTCTTAATGACTTGAAGTTTTATTATACAAGTTTTTCACTTGCTTGGTTAGAGATACGCTAAGATATTTCATATTATTTGAGGCTATTGTAAAAGGTGTTGCTTCCCTGATTTTTTTTCTCAGACCATTTGTCATTTTTATGTAGGAGGGCTACTGATACCAGGTGTGGGAGTTTCCTGGTGGAATTTTTAGCATCACTTTTGTGTACTATCATATTCTGCAAATGATGATACTTTGACTTCTTCCTTTCCAATTTGTATCCCCTTGATCTCCTTCAGTTGTCTGATTGCTCTAGCTAGAACTTCAGATATTATTTTGAATAGGTATGGAGAGAGTGGACAACCTTGTCTTGTTCCTGATTTTAGTGGAATTGTTTGAGTTTTTCTCCATTTAAGTTGATCGCTTTTGTAAACTGTCTTTATTATGTTTAGGTATGTCCCTTGTATCCCAAATCTCTAGTACTTTTATCATGAAGGGGTGTTAGATTTTGTCAAAGGCCTTTTCTGCATCTAATGAGATGATCATGTGGTTTTTGTTTTTTAGTTTGTTTATATGGTGAATTACATTTATTGATTTGTGTAAGTTGTACCATCCCTGCATCTCTGGGATGAAGCCTACTTCATCATGGTGGATGATCTTTTTGATATGTTCTTGGATTCAGTTTGCATGTATTTTATTGAGTCTTTTTGCATCTATGTTCATAAGGGAAATTGGTTTGTAATTCTCTTTGTTGGGATCTTTATGTGGTTTGGAAATCAGAGTAAGTGTGGCCTCAGAAAATAAATGGACAGTGTTCATTCTGTTTCTGTTTTGTGAAATAATTTCAGGAGTTATCATTAATTTTCTCTGAAATCTGGTAGAATTCTGCACTGAAGCCATCTGTCCCTGGACTTTTTGTTGTTGTTTGGGAGACTTTTAGTGACTGCTTCTATTTCACTAGGGTTTATAGGTCTATTCAAATGGCTTATGTATGATTTAAATTTGGTACGTGGTATGTATTGAGAAAATTATCCATTTCTTTTAGATTTCCAATTTGTTGGAGTACAGGTTTTTAAAGTACTACTTTATGATTCTTTGTATTTTCTCAGCGTCTGCTGTCATGTCCCCCTTTTTATTTCTAATCCTCTTAATTTGGATTTTTTCTCTGCCTTTTAATTAATTTGAATGAAAGTTTGTCAATCATACTGATTTTCTTAAAGAAAAAAACTCTTGGTTTCATTGACTTTTTGTATTTTTTTTAAATTTTATTTTTAATGATTTTAACCTCAAGTTTGTTTATTTCTTGCCATCTTTTTGTTTCTATAGCTTTCAGGTGTGCTTTCAAGTTGCTAGTCTGAGATATCTCCTGTTTCCATATGTGGGACTTAGTGCTATGAACTTGCCTCTTAGAGCCTCTTTCATTGTGTCCTGTAAGTTCAGGTGTACAGTGCATTCATTTTCATTGAATTCTAGAAAGACTTTAATTTCCTCTCTTTCTTTCTCTCTTGACCCATTTTTCATTCAGCAGAGAGTTGTTCAGTTTCCATGAGTTTGTAAGCTTTCTGTTGCTTCTGCTGTTGTTAATATCCAGCTCTAATTTGTGGTGGTCTGACAGGATGTAGGGAGTTATTTCAGGTTTTTTTTTTTTTTTTTTTTTTTTTTTTTTGTATCTGTTGAGATGGTCTTTGTGTCCAAGTATGTGGTCAGTGTTGGAGAAAGTTTCATGAGATAGAAAAAAGAAGTTGTATTTTTTGTGTCTGGGTGAATTGTTCTGTAAATGTCCATTGAGTCTATTTTGTTTTTAATGTCTGTTTGCTCCAGTATTTCTGTTTAATTTATGTCTGGATGACCTCCATTGGTAAGAATGGGGTATTAAAGTCTCCCACTATCAGTGTGTGAGGGGCAATATGTCATTTAAGCTGTAGTGGTGTTTTTGTTGTTGTTTGTTTTTACAAATTTGTGTGCCCTTGGCTTTGGGGAATAGATGTTAAGAATTGAAAAGTCATTTTAATAGATTTTTCCTTTGATGAGTATGTAGTGTCCTTCCTCATCTCTTTTTAATTAGTTTAATTTGAAGTCTATTTTGTTAGATATTAAAATGGCTACACCAGCTTGCTTCCTCGGTCCATTTGGTTGGAATATCTTTTTCCAGCCCTTTACTCTGAGATCATGTCTATCCTTGAAGTTAAGGTGTATTTCTTGGATGTAGTAGATGGGTGGATTATTTTTTCATATCCATTCTGTTATTCTTTGTCTTTTTATTGGGGAATTGAGACCCTTCATGTTGAGATATATCAATGACCAGTGATTGTTGGTTTCTGTTATTTTTGTTGTTGTTGTGTGTGTATGATTCCCTTCTTTTGACTTTGCTGGTTTGGGATTATTTATTCCCTGTGTTTCCTTGAATAGTTAACCTTTTTAGATCGGAATTTATCTTCTAGCACCTTTTATAGGGCTTGAGTGTGTATAGATATTGCATAAATTTGGTTTTATTGTGGAATATCTTATTTTCTTCATTTATGGTGACTGAAAATTTAGCTCAGTATAGTAGTCTGGGTTGGTATCTGTGGTCTCTTATAGTCTGCAGCACATCTGTCCAGGCCCTTCTGGCTTTTAGAGGCTCCATTGAGATGTCAGGTGTAATTCTAATAGGTCTGCCTCTTATGTTACTTGGTCTTTTCCCCTTGTAGCTTTTAGTGTTTTTTCTTCTTTCTGTGCGTTTACTGTTTTACTTTCACGGGCTGAGTGGCCTTTCTTTTCTGGCCTAGTATATTTGGTGTTCTGTATGCTTCTTGTACTTTGATAAGCGTCTCCTCCTTTAGGTTAGGGAATTTTTTTTCCTATAATTTTGTTGAAAATATTTTCTGTGCCTTTGACCTGTATTTCTTTCTCTTCCTTTATTATTGATATTCTTATATTTGATCTTTTCACAATGTCCCAGATTTCCTGGATATTTTCTTCCAGGTTTTTTAGATTTAACATTTACTTTGATTGAGGTATCTGTTTCTTCTATAGTGTCTTCAATGCCCGAGATTCTCTCTTCTATCTCTTGTATGTTTTGGGTGAAGCTTGCCTTTGTGGTTTCTGTCCAAGTTCCTAATGTTTCATTTCCAGATTTCCCCTAGTTTGGGTTTTCTTTATCGATTCTGTTTCCACTTTCAGGTCTTGAACAGTTTATTCATTTCCTCCCACTTCTTGTGTTTTCATGAATTTCTTTAAGGGCTTTACTTATCTTCTCTTTAAGTACCTCTATCATATTCGTCAAGGCTGTTTTTAAGTAAGGTCTTTTTCTTGTGCTTCAGTTGTGTTGGAATACTCAGGGTCTGCTGTGGTAGGGTTGCTGGGCTCTAGTGGAGGTTGTTACTGTGTTTTTATGGTGGTATGTAGGCATCTGGATTTGGGAAGACTGCAGTTCTTGGTGCTGATATCTGGTCTTCTCTTTGTTGGTTGGGTGTTTTATTTCTTGCTTTCTGTTTCCTCTGTGGATTTAGGAAAGTGTGATGGCTGTGTGTTGCTTCTTAGGAAAACCTGCCTAGGTCCTGATAGGTGTGGGCACTGGCAGTTCCAGCTAAAATGTATTTCTGGGTATTCGGACTTGGTCCTTAGGAATGGGAATGGCCTGGGGTTGGTGGAATAGTTTCATATGAAGGAGGAAAGCTGAGTGTTCCAGCAGGAAATGCTCAGTTAGTTCCCTGGTGATGGGGACAGACAGTGAGGAAAAGCCACAGCAAAAGGTCTACAACAGAGTTGTGCATGAGATGGGAGTATTGAACTTGGAATGGAGGGAGAGGTGAAGATCTGCTGTTAGCCTGCTTGCTTTCCTGGTCAGGGTTTCTTGTGGGTTCCCTCCTAGAGTCTGCTGGCACTGGGGGCTGGTACAAAGCGACAGATGTAGGAAGTTCAGAGGGGCAGATCTGTGTGATCCACTGAAGATGGGTACAGGAGGGGAAGGGAGTCTGCAACTGGTAGTCTGCTGCAGACCTGCTATGAGGCTGGGGGACTGAATTTGGAGGATCTGAGGGAGAGGTGAACATCTGCTTTTAGCCTACCTGTTTCCCTGCCCAGTATGGCCTGTGGATTCTCAGGGAATGGCTGCTGGAGTTGGTGACTGGGATAATAGAAGGAGTCTGGGAAGGGAGTTTAGCAGGGAAAGATCTGTGGATTCCACTAGATATTGGGATAGCATTCTATGACAGGTTTTCTGCTGCAGAGCTGTGGGTGAGACTGGAGGATTAGATCTGGAGGATCAGAGGAAAAAATGATCTCTAGTCAGCCTGCATGCTTCTCTGGTAATAGTGGCCTATGTGTTCGCAGGGAGTGCCTGCTAGAGTTGGGGCCTGGGTTAACACAGGGAGTCTGGAGGGAGGCCAGGAGGTGGAAGATCTGTAGGATTCACTGGTGATGGGGAAGGGTGTTGTGGGAGGCTGCAGCAGATGTTCTGTTGCAGAGCTGGGCACGAGACTGGGGCATCTGACTTGGAGGAGCTAGGGGTATAAGTCTGCAGTAGCGTACTTGCTTTCCTGGCTGGAGTCGGGTTCCTTATGATTCATTTCTTTCTTTTTCTTTTCTTTTTTTTTTTTTTTAAGAATTATTTGTTTATTTATTTATTATCTATACAGAAGAGGGTGCCAGATCTCATTACAGATGGTTGTGAGCCACCATGTGGGTGCTGGGAACTGAACTCAGGATCTCTGGAAGAGCAGTCGGTGCTCTTAACCTCTGAGCCATCTCTCCAGCCCATGATTCATTTCTAAGTTGTGTGGCAGGTAAGTCAGTGTATGAGATTTTGATAACTCATTGGTTTTGGTTTTTATTATTCCTTAAAGGGAGGTGGCAGTGAGCATACATTATGTTCTAAAGATAATTCTTCTCAGGAAATGGGATTTGAAAGAAAGTAGAACTTTGGGCCTTACAAATTTTTTTAAACATAATTCTTTATTGATTCTTCGGGAATTTCACATCATGCACCCCAATCCTGCTCACTTCCCAGTCCCTCCATATCTGCCCCTCACCCCTGCAGCATGCCCCCCTCAAAAGAGCCCCCCAAAGTAATTCAAAACAAAACAAACAAATTAAGAAAACACCTCGATCCTGTGTCTTTCCAACACCTCTTCATTCATCATAGTGGCATTGAGAGCTTTGGTATGTCATGCAGTATACCCTTTTGTCCAATTCACCCCACCTGTAAAATGTTGATTGCAATGATTCAAATCCTCTGGTACACCTATCACTGGACCCTCACTGAAACTCCTCTCTGACATCCTGCTGTTGCCCTATGTCATGGGGATCCTGTGGCTATCCTTCTGCAGGACCAGTCCCTTCACACACTCCAGCAGGTCATAGATGGGGTAGATGTGAGGGTGGGCCAACCCAAGGCCCAGGATGTGGGTCTGGGTGGTAGCTGAGCTGTCAGTCCTGGCCACTGGGACCAGCCCCTTAAGGGGAGGGGGAGAGCAGCTCTCTTACACTCTGGTCATCCATTTGGGCCAGCTAGCCCATACCTGTGGTAAGGAGTGGGGCCATCTCCTCCAGGCCTTACAAATTTTTAAACCATGTTTATGTGTTGTGTGTGTATGCTTGAGCGCTCTGAAAATAGCTTTTGGGGTCAGTTCTCCCCTTCTACCATGTGTGTCCTAGGGAATTGACCTCAGGTTGTCAGGCTTGAAGGCATGCCATCTCACTGGCTAGAATTTTGATCCTTTAGTGCTATACATTTAAGTTGTAAACAAGGAGCTGGTTTTGCATCTGAGTATGTGGCTTCTGTTTTATTCGATTATTTTATATTTTGTCTTGGGTACAAGAGCTACTTTAGAAAGAGTTTTAAAAGTTTAGATCTTAGTAACTCTATAAACCTAATGCCTGGAAAATCTAGAATTGTAAATGTAGAGATGCTTGTGTAGATCCCCCCATAGATTTGGGAACTGCTCTGTAATTCTTATCCGTAGTAAGAGTAGTAAGAATAGTAAGGATTCTTTGTGGAGAGCAAGACTTTTCCAGGTAATTGAGCGTTACTTCTGAGCAGTCTTCCCTACACATTCTTTGTTTTGTTCTTTTGATACAGGGTCTCACAGAGCCTAGGGTGACCTTGAACTTGATGTACAGTGGTCTGTGGTCTTCAACTCTCATTCTTCTATCTCTCCCACTTCCAGGTGCTGGGATTACAGCCCTATTCTACCAAGCCCTGTTTTTCCCAGGTTTTTAACACATTTCTTCCTGTGTATACCATCTATGTTTGTGGATCTATAGTTAACATTTTTCTTAGTCATATTTGCACATTTACTATGATGTAGATGCATGGCTGTCTCAGGTACAGTGGTCTCTAAGGCATTCTGTTTGGAGAAACTTGAAGGCTGTATTACTCTGATTCCAATGTGATTGAGACAATTCTTTCCCCTACTTATTGATTACTTACAGACTTCTTTCTTGAACTATTTAAATTTTTTCATTTTTAAATAAATCACAAGAGCTTGGGTGGTTCTAGAATTGGTTTTCCAACTCCCCTTGGCTAACAACCCTTCTTTCCTCCCACCTAGGGCCTGTTTATAGGCCTGCTCCTGGTCCTTGCCTTTGGCCACTTTCCTGGCTCACTCAGTTCATCCGAAGCCAAATAACAGACCTGCAGCCAGGCAGATCCAGGTTCATTACCACTGCTTTGATATGCAGGACTCCAGGGTTGAAATTTCCCCTGAGGAGAGATGCCCCACACAGACCCCTTCACTCGGGGGAGGCTGCATCTGTGTGTGGGAAAAGGGCTCACTTAAGGCATGATTGGAGTGCAACTGGGACTACACAGGCTGGGGACCATGGTACCCCAAATCCCGAGAGCCTGGATTATATGCCCTGTTGCATAGCGGTTGTGCAGTAGCAGCCTTTTGCTTACCCATTTCCGCTCCCTCAAAAAACTGCACGGTCCATTGATTCCGGCACTATGGGGATGCCTGTGGTGCTTGAGTCTGGAGAGACATTCCCTCTCGGACCTTTTCACAACCTTTAGAGGGATAGGGCCTCTGTAATCCTCCATGCAAAGCCTCTTTCAGAGCCCTCCTTTTAGACCATTCGAACCTGGTTTATGTTGGCCCTTAGATTTATTACTAAGATGCGGGAGATGTCAGGGACAAGGACAGAATCTCTAGTTAGTGGAAAAATACAGACCCCCATAAGACAGGGAACTAGATCAGCTTACAGTCAGGTTGCCTAGCAACAGGACATTGAGTCAGAGCCCTTGACCCTCTCACCCTGTAAACATCCTATACAAACATCCTGTTAGCTTGCCCCACCTTATGCAGATGACAGCTTCTTGGTCCCCCCACCCTGTGGAACTAAAGGTTTATATAGTTCCACAGGGTGGGGGGACCAAATAAAGTGGCACCTTGATCAGAATCTAGACTTGGTGTCTTTTCCTTTGTATCTTCTGTCCCTACATTCCCTCCTTAGGGTGGTCGAGAACCCGTTGAAGCCCTGCAGGCGGGGCACGAGACAGGGTTTCTCTGTGTAGCTTTGAGCCTTTCCTGGAACTCATTCTCTTGAACTCACAGATATCTGCCTGCCTCTGCCTCCCAAGTGCTGGGATTAAAGGTGTGCGCCACCACTACCTGGCTTATTATTTCTGATATAAAGAATGGTGATTTAGCATAGTAATATTGTGCCATAAGATAGTGCTGTCATTTAATGAGAGCTTTTAAGGGTAAGAATCCTGTGATTTCCTAGGAACCAAGACTAAAAAAGTCACTGTATTGGGAGTTAAATGAGAGAGACTTGGTAGTTATGCTCTCTTAATCTTTAATTGTATGGATCTTGCAATTGTAGACTAGAGTTGACCTTTAAGGAAAGCTGAATATTTCAAGCTTCATGTTCATTATATTGAGCCTCTACAAAGTTTTGTGAACCAAGATTATCTTTTTGGATGAGGAGCATGTTTTTGAGAGCCTTTAGAAGCTTCTGGCATCATTAGAATATTAAACTTTGGTTTTATCTATTGCTCATCTGCTGTGTAATCTTGGGTAGATTCAATTTTTGTGATAAGAAATCTCAGAGTCATCCCAAGACTGGGATACATATTCCAAAATACAGAAACATAGCTTTTCATGCTTTTTTCCCTTGTACTTTCTGAACTAAAACCTAAAATTTAGAACAGCTTGAATTTTTGATGATATCTTATTTCGTAAACATTTAAAAAAAGGTAGGTTCTTCTCACTTTCTGTTATTATTGAAACAGTGTGAGGAAACCAATAAAGCTGTAAGAAGTTAAAAAAGACTAGATAAACAAAAAATTTAGAATAAAATATTGAGTTTTATAATGACCTTTTTAGGAGATTTTTTTTTTCTCAGTGCTAAGGTTGGGCTTTTTTTTTTTTTTCTTTTTCACCTTGTCATTTGCTTATCTACTTCTTATCTATTATGGTTTCTGGTTTTGTGTTTTTATGCTTTTGTTTGTGTGTATATGTGTCTTCATGTGTATGTGTTTTTTTCTGTCTTTTTAATCTGTTTTATTCTGTTTTTTTTTTGTTTTTAGTTTTTTTTGTTTGTTTTTTGTTTGCTTATTTTCTAAAGAAAGAGAGAAATAAGGCATGGAGTTGCATGGGTAGGCTGTGGTGGGGAGGATTTGGCAATGAGGGAGGGGAAATTGTAATCATTATATACTATATGAAAAATTTTCAACTAAAAAATAAAAAAAAATAGTGAGTTATAGTAAATAAAGTGATGGTACATATTAGATATTCTAGTGCCTGTAAGGATTAAGGATTGATGTGCAATGTTTAATGTGTGTTCTTGTTATTTAATCTTTACAACAATCCAGTTTAATAGGTATAGAATCATGATTTACTACTTAGGGAACTATATCTTAAACTATGAAAGATAAGGCCTCAGGTTTGTAGAGCTGACTCAGTGGTTAAGAGTGCTGACTGCTCTTGTAGAAGACCCAAGTTCGGTTCCCAGTCTCTCACATGGTGGCTTAGCCCTGTTCTAACCTCCTAAGACTCCAGCATGAAGATGATATACATGAGCTCACACAAACACAAACTGATATAAATATCAATCAGTCAGTCATTCTTAAAAAAAGACAAGGACTTAAAATAGCAAGTAAAATGTGTCTTCTTTTTTAAAGACAATGTCTTTTGTATCACAGGCTATCCTTGAAATAGCTTGGTAGCCAAGGATGACTCCAAACTTCTGATGTTCTGGCCTTTATCCCCTGAAAGCTGGGGTTAAAGATGTATGCTACTACACTGATTAATGAGGTTCTGGGGATTGAACCCAGGGCTTTGTGTATGCTTGGCAAGCACTTTACCAATGGAGCTACATCTCCAAAACCCAGATTGTGAGTTTTTAAAGATAAGTTTCAGAATTTCTGGCCCATCCCCCTTGCTGAAATGACTGAAAGTTTAAGTTAGACTAGTCAGGGTAGTTAGTGCCTTTAGTGACCCTAGAATAAAGATTCACTGTGGATCAGTCTTCATCCAGGAGAAACAGATTGGATCAGAACAGATCTTTGTGTTCAGAGACCCTGTGGTTCTAACAGTGTCATAACTGCTATGTAGACTTAAGGTGGTTTTTTTTTCTTTCTGTGTCTTAAAAATAGTTAAAAATGTAGCCTTTTTTGGATTATTATCACCTTGTTTTCACTGATTCTCAAAATTATTTCTATCTACAGAAAAATAAAGTAAGAGCTTTCTCTCTGAGGAGCTCAAATCTGTTCTCAGAAAATGAATTTATGAAATATTTATGAGTAATCTATTCAGGAACAAGTTTTGAAATATGTGCAGATTCGAGCCTTAAGTCCTTCATGAAATCTTGCTTTTGTACTTTTGTAGTCTATATAGCAGTCAATAAGTACTTGTGAATGAAATCTATAGCTGTGCCTTAACATAATGGTAAATGATTTCATCTTTTGTGAGTGTGGTGCTGGTGATTGAACTCAGGGTCTGGGGCAAGCTGAACATTGACCCTACTATTGAGTTACACCTCTTGCCTTTAATATGTTTTAAAAGCCTTATTCTATTAAACTTCATTTTAAACACTTCTAAAAGTTTCCCCAAGGTCGCAAACTGTCTGCATTTCTCTCCTAGGGCTGTCTTTGTTTTTTGTTTTTTTTCCTCTTGGAGTAGATTTACCTGAAATTTACCTTTTGGTTGACAGATGAACATTCCCAAGGCTGGTATACTCTGTGTCTCTATAACGAGACATGAAGAGATGCTCCCTCCACTTGCCCCCAAAGCCTTAAAAGCCCTATCTCCCAGGTGGTGAGATGCTTGTTCTTACTTAGTAACCAGTACTGTCAGGTGCAAAGGAGTAACTGTCCAAAACCTCCTGTTTAATAAGGCACAGCACAAACTTGCCTGGCCTGGCCTGGCCTGTGTTCCACCGTGTCGGGTGTAGAGACCCTTGTCCGAGTGGAAGAGAGGTGAGAAGGGTAGTGAAAGATCCCAGTTGGTTACTAGTTTGCGTCAAACAAGATACACTGCTGCCTGGACAGGTTGGAAGTGGTCTAGAGAATTCTAGAGCAAAATTTGATAGCTCTCTGGTGATTTCAGTTCTCTGAAGTGGCTCACGAGAGGCTCCAAGGGGGAGACTGCACATAGCAAGGGGAAGTAGCAATAGAGTAAGTTAGCAGCAGTGTTAGTATAGCCCTTCCGTATCTGCACAGACGATTGTTGACGTACCTTCTGGTTTGTTCCTCATAATATTTGCAGGATTTGGATTTGTCCTTATTTCATGGATAAAAAGAGTCAGATTGTGTTACTGAAGTTTCTGCAAACTAGTCCTCTCCATTCCGGCTGTTTTTTAAGATGGAGGATTAGTGAGAATTCGCATGACTTTCTAGGTAGATGAGAGTATAAAAGTGGCAGGCGTTCCCAGCAAGTGATTATTTCGTCACTCCCTTCGCATGTAGCTAAGTACACAAATAGAATTTATTTAAAAAAATTAGTTATTTTTTTCTGTTAAATTTTGAAAAAAATATTGAGCCCTATCTATAGCCTTTAAAGAATTTAATGATGACCTTTTTTGACTTCTGAGTTTGCCATTTCTCAAGCTTGTTTTTATTTATGGCTAAGCATTTAAAATAAATTTTACACAGCTTCAGTCATCTTTGCTTCATGCCTTGTGAGTGTGTGTGTGTGTGTGTGTGTGTGTGTGTGTGTGTCTTTGATCTATTCAGTCTTACAGCTTTTATCTATATTGCATATTGGTAATGAACAAAATGATAAAACAACTGATGTTTAATTGCTTCTACTTATTCTGCATTTGATGGGTAGCCTCTATTTTATATGTTTCTAAGTATGAATGAAAAAACAAAATCTGCCTTGGGAATTTTATAATGAATACGAGAGAGATCTGCCACAGGTAGTTATTAAAATGTCCCTTAAAGTCATTCGTGATGAATGATTGTGTCTGTACCCTTGACCTTCCCTGAAGCCTCTGTTTTTTTAAAGGAAATCTGTATTACCGTAAGCATTCACCTATTAAGCTTTTCAAATAATTTTCTACTGTTTTAATTTTACAATGTACCTTCTGAATTACTCAAATAATTTTATAAATATTATTTGATGAATACTCCCTAAAGCAGACTCTGAATGAGTAAATTCATCATTATTATGATACCAGTCAGTTATCGAAGGCTTTTTTGTATTACCAAAGACCTTCATTGACTTAATTTCTTTAGATTTGCTTTTGAGTACAAGTAGAAGAGTGAAAAGGAAGAGAAGAGCCTTCTTCCAAAGTGTGGGTTTGATTTAGGATAAACAGAAGTGGTGTTCTAAGTTCTCCAGGGAAGCAGGAAAAGAACTGCTAACCTTTGGGGTGTTATGTCTTATATTCACTTGTTTCTTTTTCCTTTTTCCTTAAAATGATATTTATTTGAGTAAAAGTGACTTAGCTTGGGAACCTATTCCTCATACTGTATTGCCTTGTCCAGCCTAAATACATAGGAGGCGCTTAGTCTTAAGGCAACTTGATATGCCATGTTTTGTTGATACCCATGGGGGGCCTGCCCCTTTCTGAACAGAAACACAGAAGGAGTGGATTGAGGGGGTGCTGTGGGACGGTCTGTATGTCAAATTGCTCTGATTGGTCAATAAATAAAACACTGATTGGCCAGTGGCCAGGCAGGAAGTAGGTGGGATAAGGAGAGAGGAGAATTCTGGGAAGCGGAAGGCTGAGGGGGAGAGACACTGCAGCCACCGCCAGGACAAGCAGCATGTAAAGACGCTGGTAAGCCACCAGCCATGTGGCAAGGTATAGATTTATAGAAATGGGTTAATTTAAGATATACGAACAGTTAGCAAGAAGCCTGCCACGGCCATACAGTTTATGAGTAATATAAGTCTCTGTGTTTACTTGGTTGGGTCTGAGCGGCTGTGGGACTGGCGGGTGACAAAGATTTGTCCTGACTGTGGGCAAGGCAGGAAAACTCTAGCTACAAGGGGGTGAGTGGAGGGGAGGTGAAGGGGGAATAGAAGGAGGGGGGGGGCAAACATCAGTTGGAATGTAAAATAAATAAATAAACTAAATAATAAAAAAATTGGATTTACAAAAAAAAAGAGAAAGAATTATCATGACTCATGATTAAAAAAACTAATGACTTGCAATTTGAAGCTGTGGTTAGGCATCTTGGATTGTTTCATAGCTAAGTCTCAGGTGTGTGTCACTGAAGTGGATGAAACATAAAGAGTATGGAGCAGGGGAGGTAATTCAGTGGTTTAAGACACTTGGTGCTGAATCTAACAACCTAAATTAAATTCCTGTAATACACATGGTGAAAGGAGAGAACCTTTTCTGCAAGTTGTCCTCTGGCTTCCCATGTATACATACAAGTGTGTGTGTGTGTGTGTGTGTGTGTGTGTGTGTGTGTGTGTGTGTGTGTGTGCCCACCCAGCAATAGACACAGACAGTAAATGAGTGTTTGTATTGAGTGAAGTCCCTGGATCCAGAAAAACAATTCCACAGTTCTCTTTCTGTTATTTCTAGTTCCAAATCCTCAGATGTTAGTATACGAATGGAGTAACCACAGAAACTAGGTAAGTGTAGCTGTCATTCCTCATTAAAGAAGCCTCTCTACAGCAGATGGCCATCACAGAGAGCCACAGTGGACATAATACAGAGAACGATGTATCATGGGGAGTACAGTCCCACTGGGTACATCATCACCGTTTCTGCATCTGTGGCTCAGGAAACATTGCAGAAGAGGGGCAGAAAGATTCTGTAAGGGCCAGGATGCCGGGAAGTCTGCTGTGAAACAGTTTCCCCTAGAAATAGATGCACAAACCAGAGCAAGGCAGCATTTCTGGGCATGTTAGTATGAAAAGGGCACGTTTTCTCAGGGCTCCACCCCAGGGGAAGAACTAAGTAACTAACGACTGTGGAGGGGGAACTCCTCCATTTCCAGGGATGAGCTCCCTTATCTGTTGTCCAGTGCAGAGTGGTCAGCCTGAAATCACATACACACAAATAGTAAAAATGGACTCAGCAGGACAGATTTGTATTTATTTGTGCATACACACAAATACATACTTACACACATGTGTAACAATAATCATCAAAGAAAAAGAGGCTGTCAACTTTAGGCATAGGAGGGGTTTGAGTGAGGGTAGCTGGGAGGGGTCAGAGAGAGGAAATTGAGAGGTGAAATTGATGTAATTCTATTTTAATTAAAAATACATTTAAAAAGGTATAGAAGATAAATGGGGGAAAGAGATGGTTCTTGACTAAGAGTATGTGTTGCTCTTGCAGAGGATCCAGGTTCAGTTCCCAGCACCTTTATGGTGGTTCACAACTGTCTGTAACTCCAGTAGTGGGGAATCTGATGTCCTCTTCTGACTTACAAGTGCACCAAGCATGCTCTTATACATACATACATACATTCACCAGGCACTCATACACATAAAATAAAAAAACAAATCCAAAAAATTCAGAATGTAGAAGAGAGATGGCGGCAACCCTAGTATTCTCATAGATTATTTATGTTTATGTTTTCTCTCTCATGATTGCATACCTTTTTACACTTTAGTGCTTCTGTTTTGTGTGGCCCAATGATCCTAAGATTCTGATGGCAAAATGTCTTCTCTCAAGGTCTTTGGGGTATAATAAGGCACTTACTCTTGGTATTAAGAGCAGTTTCATAGTAATCCAGGTATGATAATTGAAATTTGTGGCTACAGTGAAGTTGTACCTTTACTCCTTGTTGTAGTAATATTTCAAATGAGTAAGATATTCATACATTAAAAGTTAGACTCAGGGTACCTGTACTCCCTGTTGTAGTAATATTTCAGATGAGTAAGATATTCGTACATTAAAAGTTAGACTCAGGGAACCTGTACCTTTACCCCTTGTTGTAGTAATATTTCAAATGAGTAAGATATTTGTACATTAAAAGAGTTAGACTCAGGGAACCTTTACTCCCTGTTGTAGTAATATTTCAGATGAGTAAGATATTCGTACATTAAACGAGTTAGACTCAGTTTGGAGAAAGGGCTTTGTCAGTAAAGACTTGCTGTGCAGGAGTGAAGACCCAAGTTTGATCCCAGCACCCAGGTAAAAGCTGGATGTGGCAGTCCAAGGCTGTAATCCAAGTACTGGAAGGCAGAAGTTGGGAGATCCCTGGTACTTGCTGACCAGCCAACTTAGCTGAACTGGAGTGCTACAGATTCAGAAAGAGTGCTTGGTTCAATAAATAAGGTGCATAATAAATGAGGGGCATCTGCTGTCTACCTTGGCCTCCCACACACATGTAAACTCAGGCCACTCCCAGATGGACATGTGCATACAAACACACAAGATAGACTCAACCTCATTATGACAGAACTTAGCTCTGTCTTAGTTACTACTAAATTCTCAGCACCTTCAAATTTATCTGGATTATAGAAGGATGCATGAATGAATGAATGTTGTTACGAAACATGAAATCTTCCTTCACTGTGAATTCCTGTTTATCCTTCTAGCAAATTTTATTTAATAAGTCCTTATTTTCAGAACTTTTATTTTGGGAACATAATGCCATAGTGGCTTTTTATAAAGCACATTTTGAAGGTATATGATAGAAAATTCTGCTTGAAATTATAATTATTATAAATTCCATGGGAAATGATTTTTTCAGAAATTTGCTAAAGAGTTTTTTGTTTTATAAGTGTAACATCTATAGGCTTATCTTACATAGGAAAGCACAAGGAGGGAAGATTAATGAACAAATGCAAATTAAAGAAGTAGGAGACATCTGTCATATGGAACTATAGCTTTAGCATTAACTTCGAGAATGACTACACTAATAACTGCCTTTTTAAAATAAGCTTGCTCACTTGATTTATTAAATGTTACATGTTTTTCATTGAAAATAAAATTTAGTTTTTAAAAATTGTGAATACCTTTGGTACTTTAAATTATTTATACATATATTTTAAAAATTTCCAAAGACAAAATATTCTTGTCTATAAATGATTATTTTGCATGATTGCTTTGATTCATAATAAGTGTTTTTCTTAAGTACTATTTACTTTATAGTACAGACATAGGTTTCTATTTTTAAAAGAATATAGGCTAGCTGTGCTTCTAAAATAATGTGAGGTATTGCTAATCCTAGGATATGTGTAAGGTTTTTCTTTGATGGCTGACAATTTACATTGAGTAATTGTTTTATAGTAGCAATTTAGCTAGGTAACCTAATATAAATTTAAATGCATTTGTTTTAATAGCATATTTTATCTCTCTTATTTTCTAATTGAAGGAAGGGGCAAAAGCTAAGTTTGTATGGACTTTAAATCCTCTTGGATATTGTACTTAAGTATATTAGTCAATATTTATCAAAAAAGATGCACTAACATTCACTAACATTTTCTTATTAAGGCTTTAAGATTATTGATTGGAAAAGAGTTCAAAACTGTCTTTTTGCCCTTATTTCTTTCTGTATAACCTTCTTGAAGTTTCTCCAAATTAGATTTTAAATGCCAATTAGGAGGTTGAGTATACTGAAATAAAAGCAAATGCAACCGAAATGGCCTCACCTTATGGTGAGTTAGGCTTTTGAGGGAACTGGTAGAACCTTTGCTCTGAGCATGGCTTTGAGAAAAATATTCGTCTTAATGAACACATTAATTAGAACCATAACTATTTATAAGATAATTAGAAATGAAGCTTGGTAAACTGAACTTTTCCTGCAATTAATGGAGGATTAATTACTGGAGGTAATGAAGTGGATTTTTAAATGCATTAAGGTGAAGTACAGAGATGAGCAAGGCTTTGTGATAGTTGCATAATTATTTCAGGCTGTTTGAGCATAGCTCATGAGATCGTTAATAAGCATCATTGCATCGTTATGTATGCACTTAAAAAGACTCACCACTAAAATGACTGCCTAATTATTTCTAATTGGCAGGACTCTGTGTAGTCATTGAGCTGTTTGTAGCCATTTTAAGGTTCATTTAACTATCCTTGGGGCCATGTGATAGATGGAAAAAGCTTCAACTACATGCTGGCCTTGGCTGGCGCCGTTAATCAATTTTGGTGGGCTTCAGTTTAAATGCATTTTCTCATGCAGAGGTCAAAACCTGAAGTAGTCCAAGCAAAGTTTTTCTTTTTGAAGCCACTTGACTGTATTCATTAGCAATTAGTAAAATAATTGTGTCTGTCACTATATTTGGATTTCCATATGACTTGGGTAATCTTTTATCACTGTCCTTTCTTATTCCATATTTGCTTCACTGGAAAGGAAATATTCTTCCAACAAATCCTTTTAGCGACTTCAGTGTAGTGGCATATGTTCCGATATACTACCTTTCTTCATTCATTTGTTAGCTTAAACAGTGTAGGACATCTCAACACTATCATCTAATTTGCTCTTGATTGATTGCTGGTGAAAGTTTCTACCCGAGGACAACATTTTAGGGCTTTTAAGGACATCTCAAAGGAATTAGTCATTAAGCATTAAGAGAGGAAGAAGTAGTCAAATCGAATTCTGACATATACCAGAGTTTTGCAGTTAGAAGCATTTATATCTAACCATGCTGAAAGCAAAATATATATGCATATACATCTACCTCCTATATATAAAATAAATGTGATGCAGGCATGTGTGATGGGGGTGGAAAGTTATGTAATATCGACATTTATTTTTTTAAACTTTTTAAATAAGTATATTAGTAACCTAGTGTGTTATGGAATTAATTTAGGAATGTTTGAATGTCAACTTTAAATGGTATATCAATCTTTATAATTGATATAAGGTTTTTAATCTTATGATATCAGATTTAATGTGACATCTCATTAGGTAAGCATCTGTAAAGGTTTTCAATGAGCTTGTTGTCTTGTTACTCATAATCATAACCATCTGTGGAGGGTTGTCAAGGTATGTGTGCCAGTAGACTGCTTTGAGAGGACAGTGGTGAGGCAATTGTAGACTAATAGAATGGTCAGCTAGTCCCCCTTTGTTATGAAAAATGGGGTTCTAATAATTTCCTTAAATGGTCATGTTTAAGATTAAAATTGTTTGTGCAGAATATTTTAAAGTGTTGCCAACTTTATTGAAACTAGATATGTGTGTTTAGTTCCCTTAACCATTTCATTATTCAAGAACTTGGGGGCTTAAATGTTAATCAGGCAATGCATATTTCTTAGGAACAGACTTAATTACTATGGATTCTAATATGTTTCACTGTTTCAACACAAAAGGATTGAACTACAAAATACTTAAATTAGTCAACCTGTGCTATTTTCAGCTAGAATTATGTAAATTTTAAGTTTTGGTAATGCGTTTTTAATATTTTTTAGCATGTATGTTAGGTTAAAGTGGAAATAAGATCACTTACTTGTATTAAGTATAAAATTATACAAACTTATTAGACTTAATAGAATTCATTTTTTGTATTTTTATTAGGAAATACTAGTTTGTTTTTGAAGCTTAGAATAAAAAAATTAAAGGTAGGGGTAGGGATAGAATTTCAGTTTTATGAAGTTAGAAATTTAATTTGTTTATATTGATTTAAAGTTGTATGGTTGTTTATTGAGGCTATAAATTGATGCTGAAATTTTAGAAATTGAGATCTACTTTATTTGTCTTGTGTAATATTTTTACACCAATTTTAGGTAGTTTTCTTAGAGAATTGTGGTCATGAAACTCTTGTCACTAAGTGTAAATGGCCAAAATGTTAATATTTCATTTCCACTAAATCCTTTTTGTTTTTTTAAAGTTTGTTCAGAACATAATTTGTAAAATATTATCTGCTGTGCCCCAGAAAAATATGGCAGAACTATGGTGCTATTCATTGGCTTTGTAGCTTCATATTGAGGCACACTGTGGGGTAATTCAGTGTATTAACTTGTTAGTTGTCACCGTAGGAAGACACTGCTGCAGGGTTCCTCTGTATTCTAGTTCTTTCATATGGACAGTGTAACTGGGGCTTGTCCCCACTTGTCCCTTCTCCACTTGACCCATTTTTCTTTATGCTTTACAAGATTTAGAATCTATTCTGAAAGAAATATTGGTTTTAGCTGACTACTTCTCTTGGCTCATAAAGAAATGGAGTAGGTTATTCTGCGGTTCAGTGTGTGGTTGTTTTTATTAGGATACTCAATTGTGCTAAGAGGGTTGGACTTGTATTCCTCTCTGGGTTGACTGGTAAAATATATGCCTCTGTACCTACAGTAGCCACATAAAGCGGTTGCCTACCCTGTGCTTGTCATGGTCTATAATCTCACTGCTATGCAGAGCCTCTTGGAAGCTTTGCCAACAGTAACAATATTTATGGGGTGTTACTTGAAGGATATATAGTGTATCTATTTCTTTACCAGTTTAAAGTCCACCCCTTAGTTAAGCTCAAGTCTTATATCTAGATTTACTCTATTGACCTCCTCTAGAATAGATTTTACTGAGTTGTTTTTTGGCATGTGGCCTGTTGAGGAAAGTTTTTAGAAACTGAAATTCAATGGAGGCTTTATTTTAAGAATGATCTCTTATATTTTTGGTTGTGACCCTAGCCTTTAATGGCTGAGCCATCTTTCCAGCTGGTGGTGGCTCACGCCTTTAATCCCAGCACTTGGGAGGCAGAGGCAGGCGGATCTTTGTGAGTTTGAGGCCAGCCTGGTCTACAGAGCAAGATCCAGGAAAGACGCAAAGCTACACAGAGGAAACTCTGTCTCAACCCCCGCCCCCCCCAAAAAAAAAAAGTTAAAAAAAAAAAAAAAGAATGATCTCAATGTCAGGAACAGTTGTACCTGAATTGATCTGCTGGTTAATTTTTATTATGTGAATATTATGAAATTGCTTCTTTTGGGATACTTTTAAAAAAGATTGCGGCCATATTTTTGTTCTGATTCTAGCAAAGATAAAAGAGTCTAATGTACTATTGTGTATATAAACTTAATTTCTGCTTGCTGTCTCTCTCTCCCCAGCATACCTCCCTCCTTTTCTCTCTCACTGTGTGTGTAAAACGTGTACCTTTTCCATATTCCTCTCTAAAAATTCCATCTTTATTTCCTGGAATGATATGTGAGGTTATAAATGGGAAGTTACACATGTAGAGTACTTTGGATTTCTGGTGCTTGATGCAATAAGGCCCACAGAGCCTCTCTTTCCCTTTGAATATCTAGATGCACAGAGTATTAATGAGGTTTGGAAACAGTAGCATGTAGATTAGGGAAGATAGTTAGCAAAGACAGTAGTGACGGGTTTTGGTTTTTGTTTGGGCATTTCTTCTGGTCCGTGAAGCCCTTGATGTGATAGTGGAGTCCTGTTGGTTTGGTTTTTCTCCCTCTTTTCTTTTACTGCTTTGTTTTCTCCAAAAGCCATTTCAGCCCCGTCAAAACCATCATGATAACATAGTACTTATGACTCTAAGAAAAAGCGGTCCAGGAAACGTTTCTTTTGGAAGCCAGAAAATAGGAGGGAAATTTCAGAAACAAACAAATAAACAAACAAACAGACAAACAAAAACCCTGGACTTGATGATTCTGTGTTCTCATCGTGATTTACACAAGAACTGGGCTCAGCCCTGAGTGAGTGGACAGATTCAACCCAGGCATCAAAATCTTTGAAACCTGAAGTGACATTGAACCATAACCCAGAGAAAAGAAGACAGAGAGCATTTGATCTAAATTAAATTGGGTTAACTGCTTGCTAAAACAACTAAATTGACAGACTCCAGAGGGTCTTGTTTAGGTTATAGAGTCTTCACAATATAGTACTCAGTATATTCAGGATAGGATCCAAAATTACTCAACACATTGACAACCGAGAAAATGTAACCAGGATTTAAGGGACAATCAATCAACAAATGCCAGCTTCGAGATGCACTAGATGTTGGAATTTTCAGATGCAGACTTTAAATACAATTATAACTTTGCACTGTGACGTAAAATTAAACACTTCTGGAACAAATAGAAAGTTATAATAAAATAATTACATGAATTTATCGTGTGTGTGTGTGTGTGTGTGTGTGTGTGTGTGTGTGTGAAGTGTATGCCCATGTGGAGGTCACAGGACAGCTTGTGTGAGTTGGTTCTCTCCTTCTACCAAGTTCGTTTTCTCCATTTACCATATTTTCTTTTCTTTTTTTTTTTTTTTTGCATTTGAGGTACAAATCTATTTTTATTTACTTGATTGATTGATTGGGGGGGTGGTGGTTTGTAAAACAGCCCAGGCTGATCTTGAATCCATAATTCTGCTTCAGCATCCCCGGTGCTGGGATTATAGGTGTGTGCTAATACACCTGGCTAAGTCTTTTCTTTTTTTTTTTCTTTTACATTTATATATATATGTGTATATATATATATATATATATATATATATATATATTATATATATATATATATAATTTTACAATACCATTCAGTTCTACATATCAGCCATGGGTTCCCCTATTCTCCCCCCTCCCACCCCCTCCCCTTACCCCCATTTTCTTTTCTTTTTAAAATTAGGTTCATTGAGTTTTGGATTTCCAACATTTCTGTTCATTTTCTCATAACTTTATTTTCATTTTTCAAGATATTGATTGCTGATTTTGTTGACTTTTTCTGTCTATGTTGCTTATTGTCCAGGGTCTGCATGAATCCATGTGTTTGTGTGTATTGCTTTTCAAGTAATTGATTATTTACTAGAAAACTTTTGAACAACCCCCTCCTCTGGCATTTTACCTGCTGATTCAGTACTCTGTGTTTGGCGTTTGAGTAGCTTTGTGTTCTTGAGGTGGTGCTGTTGCCTTGTTTTGCATGCTTCTTGTGTTGTGATTTGTGGTTTCTTGGTTTAGCTCTGTTTTATGATTTTTTGGGCAGGTCATCTTTGGAAATTGGAGACTGCCGGCTCACTGTCAGTGTGAGGTAGCATCAACATTGACCCGAACAAGATAAAGACATGCTCTTTTTCTTATAGAAATGACTTAAAGGCAGCTACAGCCCACTAATATTTCACTGATGGCCACAGAACTGAAAATGCAGAATTATTGTAGAATATCCTGTAGAGTTGGAAATTGCTTTGGTAATTGAATAAATGAAGGAGGTAAAGGAATGTGACAGAAATGGGGAATGAAGAGAAGCATTGTAAACAGATGAAGTAGAAGACGAGAGTGGAGAAGAATGTTATGAATGGGAATGAAAAGAGCAAGTGATTAGAGAAAAACACAGAAGAAAAACAAAATGACTCCCAATAGTGAAAATGGTACAGACCATATTTGAATATCTGTAGTGAAAGGAATGCAAAAGTAAAGTCAAGGAATAGTTTTTAAAAGCAAATAAGGTTAATTTAGTATACACTTCAGTGTAAGGGGCTGGGAGCAACACAGGGACAGAAAAAGAATGAAGCTAAGGACAATATGGCTTCAATCCAGAAAACATGCCAAGTCAAAATTAGATAACTGTATAAAGGGGAATAACAAATAAAACAAAATATTAAAAACTATACAGTATAGTAAAAGCTCTGCTAAATATATAGGGGAAAAGAGGGGGGAAACGAATCATCGGAGAAAACGATGAGGCATTAGACCAGTTCTTTCAGGGGCTTTTGGAGACTGCTGCCTACAGGCATGGAAGCAAGGGGTGGTTGTTTGAATGGGATTCTTCCTTCTGTTGGTTTGTACTGTTGCTGAGTGTGTACTGGACAGTATCTGATGTCTGCCAGAGATGTTGTCATGGTAGCCCTCTTTCTTTGTGTATCGGGAGCATCTGTATTCTGTAGGGTGATTGTATATATTCTTTTATTTTCCTAAGACTCTCCTGTAGCAGGTGTCTGTTTTAGCCGAGAGGTGTCTCCCAAATGCATTGGAAATAGAATAACCATAGCATTGAGATAAGTTCTAGGCAGAGGACCTGCTTTTCAACTTACAGGGTCTCTTGAGTATTAATTGCCCTGCTAGAGGGATGTAGTTGCTGGTGCCTGAATACTCCCGGAACTTTAGTGATCAGGCTCAACTTCACTGAACATCGAGTGGGTCTAGAACTGTCCACCTGCTGGCCTGTGTCAGGCAGCCGTCTGGGATGAATAGATTGACATTTTCCCAGGAAACTGACATACCTATATCTACAGTGTTAAGCTGGATATTAAAAAAGAGTGAACTTGAAGATAGATAAGAAAAACCATCCAATCCGAAGAACAATGAGGAAAAAAAATAAAGCAAGAAACTCCTCAGGAGCATGTGCAATAAAACCCCTCATATACGCATAATTAAAATTCTAGCAGTAGACAAGCGAACCTGGTGGAAAACATATCTAAAAAAGTATAGTGGCCAGAAGGGTTCAGTTTGTTGGAATGCTGGATTAAAGAAAGTCGTTGAGGGGCTGGACAGATCACTCAGCAGCTTGGATCTCTTGTTGCTCTTGCAGAGGTCCTGAGTTTGATTCCCAGACACACATAGTAGCTCACAACCATTGGTATCCCCAGTTCCAGGGCATCTGACAGCCTCTTCTGGCTTCCTCCCTTGACTTCTGGCACCTGCCCTTGACTTCTGGTCTTCTTGGGCTCCAGACACACACATGATGCACATACATGTACATGCAGGCAACCCCCCTCTCTTTCTCTCTCTCTCTCTCTCTCTCTCTCTCTCTCTCTCTCTCTCTCTCTCTCTCTCTCTCTCTTTTTTTTTTTTCTCTCTCTCTCTCTCTCTCTCTCTCTCTCTCTCTCTCTCTCTCTCACACACACACACACACACACACCTGAAAAAATTAAAAAAGAAAGTCATTGAATCTCAAAGAGTAAAAGCCGTGTCCAGCAATGGCATAGTCAAATGGTTAAAAAAGAAAAGAAAAGGAAAACTAGGCATGATGGTACACCTTAAATTCCAGCACTCTAGAGGCAGAGGCAGGAAAATCTCTATGGGTTTGAGTCTACGTCAGCCTGGTCTACAGGTTGTAAGACAGCCAGTCAGGATTGCATAGAGAGACCTTGTCTTAACATGCCTCCACCCTGCTGGGAAAAGAAATGTTTTAACTGTTTAAAATTTTAGGATTTAATGAAATACTGTTTTGTGTTTTTATATTCTGCTTTTTTTTTTTTTTTTTTTTTTTTTTTTTTTGGTTTTTCGAGACAGGGTTTCTCTGTGTAGCTTTGCACCTTTCCTGGAACTCACTTGGTAGCCTAGGCTGGCCTCGAACTCACAGAGATCCGCCTGGCTCTGCCTCCCGAGTGCTGGGATTAAAGGCGTGCACCACCACCGCCCGGCTTATATTCTGCTTTTTAAAACCTCTTTTTTAATTTTAAAACTTGGTTGATTTTATATGTATGGGTGTTTTGTTTGCATGCATGTCTATGCATCCTGTCATGTCTGGTGCCCTTGGATGCCAGAAGAAGGCTTACGATTCCCTGAAACTGGAGTTACAATTTTGAACAGTCATGTGAGTGCTGGGAATCCAACCCTGGTCTTCTGTAAGAACCATTGGGTCTTCAGAACCATCTCACCAGCACTATGTATTCTGCTTTGACATCCAAGTTTTCATTATTGTTTCCTACTGTGCTTAGCTAGGTAAACTCTGGAAGCAGAAATGAAGAAAGGGGCCTATTGTTTTTGTGTGACTATAACTTGTAAAGGACAGCTTTTATGGAGTGTTGAGTAAGACATTAAGGGAGAGTAGCATAGCTCTCCTGCAAGCTTAAGCAGAATTGTCCTGCTTATTGGTTGATTTTATCAATTGCTCTGTAATTAAAAAAGGTTAATGGCACATGTTAATTCACATATTTGTCTGGGAAACCTTGGCAGTGACTTGAAGTGTTCCTAAAATTAAACAGTTAAAATATGCTGTTAGCTTTTAGGATAAGTATTTATATTCTCTTAATTTTTAATTTTACAAATGATTATTGGTCTTTATTGGAATAATCCTGTTATTTTAATTTTGAGTTCATATGTAAATAAATTTAAATTTTAGCAATGATTCAATGTTACTTCAATAACTGATTCATTGTTCATTCATTCAGTGAAAACTTTGCATTTGAATTTGTGATATCCATGTACTTATCAAAAAGATTTTATTCTTACACCCTTTATGAAAATCTTGATGTTGGCTAGAGACAAGTGGATTGTTTTTTAAAACACTCTTGGGCTAAGGATATGGGTCAGTGATTGCCTTGTGTACATACCTGAGCACTGGATAGGGGGGTGGTTGTGGGGAATGATAAAAAGGACATTCTTGTTTTTGTGTTTACAGGTGACACCTCTTTGTCTTGGCTGTCTGTCTGTCTTAATTAAGGCTACTATTGCTATGATGTAACACCATGACCAAAAGTAACTTGGGGAGGAAAGGGTTTATTTCACTCACAGTTCCATAAAAGAGTTCATCAAAAGCAGTGAGGGCAGGAACTCAAGCAGGGCAGGAATCTGGAGCCAGGAGCTGATGCAGAGGCCATGGAGGTTGCTGATTACTGGCTTGCTCATCATGGCTTGCTCAGCCTGCTTTCCCATAGAACACAGCACCACCAGCCCAGGGATGGCACCACTCACAATGCATTGGGCTCCTCCCCACCAATCATTAATTAAATGAATGCCCTACAGCTAATGGAGGTATTTTCTCAGTTGAGGTTCGTTCCCTCTTTTCAGATAACTCCAGCTTGTGTAAAGTTGACATAAAATTAGCCAGCACAGTACCTGTCATCCCTATCATAGTTGCTGAGTTGGATAAATTTAATTTTTATTTATCTGTGGTTCTTAGATGATAAAGTATATGTATTTGAAAAGCAATAGTCGTTGGTAGGGTTGGTACAAACAGACCATTTGATCATACCTCAATACTGCAAAGCCTTTTTACTTTTTCTAGCTATGTAGAATCTGGTATTTTGACAAAGTTACTACTAACTTCGTACAAACTTCATACCAAACATGAATCTGAAATTTATTTTTAAGCAAAATCATGCTTGGTTGTTACCCAAATCAAAATCTTACCTATATTTTAATTGTTATTTCAGGTCCTCTACTCTGTACACAGCGTGCCCTGGTTGCATCCTTCCTAGTGTTTATCTAAATATATAGTAAGTGTTAGCCATGAAAGTTAAAGGTACATTTACCACATGGACTAGCAGCCCCCAAGAAATGAAAACACACATTCATACAAAGCCGTGTGCACATACGTTCTCAGAAGGAGGATTCATAACTTTGACAATGCTCCCAAGTTGATAAGTACATAAAGCAAATGTATAAGCATATGATGGAATGTTATTCAGCAATGAAAGCAAA
Organism: Peromyscus leucopus; assembly: GCF_004664715.2. Classification (NCBI taxonomy): domain Eukaryota; kingdom Metazoa; phylum Chordata; class Mammalia; order Rodentia; family Cricetidae; genus Peromyscus; species Peromyscus leucopus. The sequence continues at coordinate 44,991,893 of NC_051068.1, forward strand.
GAACTGATGAGTGTTGTGGATGAATAAGCCTAAAGAATTGTGCTAAGTAAAAGAAGCCAGATAAAAGAGACCACATACGTTACTATTCTGCTTGTTTAAAATATCCAGAAAAAGCAAGCATATAAAGCCAGAAGGTGGATTAGTGATTAATAGTATACCCATGTGTGAGGGATCACCTGGGATGATGAAAATGTTTTAAAAACTGATGGATATTAGTGGTTATAGTTATTGGTATCTTTATACAAAGAAATTCAGTTTTACACATGAAATGGGTGAGTTTTATGACAAGTAAACGCTATCTCAACAAAGCTATTAAAAATTAAAAAAAAAAAAAAAAAAAAACCCTAACAAGATGGTGTCAGTATTGGGATTACAGCAACTACAAGTCTTGGCCCAGTGCTTGGCATTTGATAACTGTTTAAAGGATGTTTTATTTACTTTTATTTCATTATCTATCTGCCTGTTTGTCTATCTATGTATCTATCTATGTATCTATGTATCTATGTATGTATGTATCTATCTATCTATGTATCTATGTATCTATATATCTATCTATGTATCGATGTATCTATCTATGTATCTATGTATCTATCTATCTATCTATACCTATCTATATGATTTGTTGAGACAGGGTTTCTCTGTGTAGCTTTGGTTCCTGTCCTGGATCTCACTTTGTAGACCAGGCTGGCCTCGAACTCACAGATACCACTTGCCTCTGCCTTCTGAGTGCTGGGATTAAAGGCGGGTTCCACTGCTGTCTGGCTGATTTATTTACTTTTAAATGACTTGAACTTTTCAGATTTAAAGTGAATTCAAAAGTCAAGAAGGCATTAAATTTAAAACTGAACTAGTCCTAGTATCTAGGAAGGTATGCAAGAGAGACCAGTCCAAAACCAGTATTTTAGGCAAGTGACTTTTATTTGTTCATTTAAAACATTTTAGTGAAATGGCAGGTAGTGGATCAGTGTGGGAAGGTGTAAGCGATCAGCACAGTTACCAGCTGTTGAGACTTCTAAACTACCTTCAATCTTCTCATGTCGCCTTCAGTAGCCATTAATACAAGTCTTACTGTTTGAACTCTGTATACATGGAGATAGACTCATTAGGTGTGTAGTGTTTTTAAGGTTTAATATAGGATCTTTCTTTGTAAGTTTGGGCTACCTTCAAACTCCTCATCCTCCTGCCTCATCCTTCTAAGTGATCAGATGACAGCCATGCACCATCACATCTGACTTCAGTGTGTAATCTTTGTCTACTTTCATTTGCTCAATATTAGATTTGCTTATGTCATGTAGCCCCAGTTCAGTATTGTTATGTATGCTGCATATACACATGCCGTGGTTTAACTGTGTGACTAAAGATGGACCACTGGATTGTTTACATTTTGGTGTTGCTAAGAATAGTACTGAAACCTTTTTTCTACATGTGTGCTAAGTATTTGCATCCTCTTAATTCCCACCAGTATTGTCTGAGACTTCCCTGAGTCCTACATCCCTAAAAGCATCTTATGTTGTTAGTTATTTTAACTTCAACCATTTTGCTGGGTCTATGATAGTAAGCCTTTGGGTCTTAAATGTATTTTCCTAGTAACTAATGAAGGTAAATATTTTTGATATTAGTTGGCCATTTGGACTTCATTTTTTTTTTAAATGAAATACCTGTATCAATAAATCTCTAGAGTATAGTTTGTGTGTGTGTGTGTCATTGCTATTCTAATTTATACTCATTAGCTTATTTCTTAATGATTCATATGAGTTTTAAAATATATTCTAATTATAAGCCTTTTGTTAATATTATTTTAAATGACTCATATAGTCTTTTAATTGCCACAGTTCAGTAATTTCAAAGTTAGTTTTTCTTAATGTTTCATTGTGTGTGTGTGTGTGTGTGTGTGTGTGTGTGTGGTGGTGGTGGTGGTGGTGGTGTGTGTGTGTGTTTACGAAGTTATTTCTGACCTCAAGATTATGAAGAGAACCTGTTAGAAACTTTTTTCTTTAATTTATGAATTTGGATTTTTTTTTAAAAAAATGAATGAGATGTGTGGTTTGTTTCTTCTTTTCGAGGAATGATTTTGGGGATTGAACTCATGCTAGGAAGCATTAGCTGTATAGGGAATTTGAGATCAGTCTGGGCAACATAAAACCCTGTCTCAAAATACCAAAAACCAAACCAACCAACCAAACAAACAAAAAAACCCTAAACTTTTTTGTTCGAGACAGGATCTAGCTAAGTTAACCTAGGCTGGTCTTGATCTTTCTGCCTCAGCCTCCTGCGTAGCTGGAGCTATAGATATGCTTCACCATGCTTGGTATAGTAGTCACTCTTCTGTTGCTATGATAAAAAGACTAAAGGATGTATTTTAGCTTATAGTTCAGAGGATAGAATCCTCATAGCAGGGAAGGCGTAGCATGCCATGGTGGCAGGAGCAGGAAGCTAGTTTATCATTGGGATTTCATTGAGTCTATAAATCTGTATGGAGATAATTGACCTTCAAGTTTCTGTTTTCACTTTAGTTGGGAGTTTGTTCTTTTAAGTTTTCAAACTTATTTGTAGGCCATGTTTTTTCTTTCTTTGTTATGTCTGTAGATTCTGTTTCAATAATCTTTTCTGTTGTTAATAGTTACTTGAATATTTTAAAAAATCATTCTAGGTCCTTTATTTCTTTTTGTACAGTAAGCCATGAATTCATATGGGATGGGCTCCAGCTGCTCAGACTTCTTCCATTGGTCTGCACAATGTGTGCTTCTGTAGGTGGAGCAGGCTGGCACCTCCCCCTTTGGCTTCTTTTTTGCCCCCGGATTGTTTTCCTTCAGTCTTTTCAGGAAGCTGTCTTGGCTCTTGAGGCTCAATCCGCTCATTCATTCTCTTGGGAGAACCTCGCTCATAACTTCTTGTTTACAATGATGCCCATGGCATGCTGGGTAAAGTGGCTAGGTGACATAGTTAACTCCCTGTTTTGCTCTGGTAACAGTTATAAGGCATCATTTTTGAACAGTGTTCCATTCCCTTGAGGTCTACAAGATCACCCTTCTTGTAGATTTGCATGTATGTTGTCAAAGAAACAGCTCCATGTTTCCCACAAAGCCTAGAAAACACATAGACAGTACCCTCCACTCTCCCTTTGTTTTGTCAGTTGATGAGTTATTGGAAGATGACTGCCACAGCTGAAAGACATTCTCTGCTTTCAAATACAATTTATTTAATTTTTTACTTACTGTTTTTATATTTATCTATTTATTTATTGTGGGTGTACATTGGGGGGAGGTGTGTTTGGGGTGTGTGCGTGTGGGGGGGGGGCAGGCATGTGCCACAGTAAACCAATGGAAGTCAATCTATATGAATCACTTCTTGATTTCGACCTTAAAGTCCTGGGTATTCACAGCAAAGCTCCTTTACCAACTAAGCCATTGATTAGTCTTTAAAATCTTCCCAAAGTAGTAACCTTTAGTTTTATTGACCTTTCTCTTATTTTCTCATCACTAAGTTTTGCTTTAATTGTGTTTTGTTTTTTTCTCTTTCATTTTTGGGGATAGTAGCTGTCAAATCTAGGGTCTTGTGAATGCTGTTAAACTATAGCCTCCATACAATTTTCTTCTTTAAATTTAATTTGTCATGCACATTGAAATGAATTCTTGAAGTGGATGCTGCATTCACCATATTTTAGTATTTGGATGCACTTTTCTGTCAATACGGTTTAGTATTCATGTCCTCTAAGTTTCATGTAGCGTTTTCATTATCGTTTGGTTGAGATTACTTCTTATTCTCCATTGTGATGTTTTCTTTGACCTATGGGTTACTGAGAAATAGGTAAAAATGCATTTAGGAATTTCCAAACAAAGCGATATTTCTTTTTTAGTCATCTCTGTCTTTATTGTTTTCTAGCAAAATTTAATTATTGTTCTTTGGTCAGAGAACCTATTCAAGGTAATTTCAATTCTCTAAAATGTATAAAGAATTCTCCATTATCTGGTAGATAGCCAGTTTTTATATTATGTCTACATCTTAAAAGATGTGCATATTTTTATTTGTTTGTTTGTTTGTTTATTTTTGAGATAGGGTTCCTTGTGTAGCCCTGGCTGTCCTGGAACTAGCTCTGTAGACCAGGCTAAACCCAAACTTAGAGAGCTCCACCTGCCCCTGCCTCCCGAGTGCTAACATTAAAGGCATACGCCACCACCACCTGGCAGATATGCATATTTTTAGTTATTAGTAGAATTTTGTCTATATGTCAATTAGGTCAAATTTTAAATTTTGTTTAAATATTTTGTCTTCATACTCATCTTTTGAGTTTTTGTTTTCTTGGTTATGGAATTTTTTTAAATGTATTTCTTGCTTTATTATCTAGTCTCCGGGTCTTGGTCACTTTAGTGGTGTTAAGTATGAGTTCCATCTCATTGAGTGAGCATGAAAGCCAGTCAACTGATTGGTTACTCTCATAACATTTGTGCCACTGTTGTATCAGTGTATCTTGCAGGCAGGTTTCAGTTGTAGGTTGCAGGGTTTATAGCTGGGTAATATTGATGATTACTTTTTTCTTCCTGTAATGTTCAAAGTACCTTCTAGAGCTATACATGCTAGTCAGTAGGGGTGAAACTTCTAGTTGGGTACCAGCTTGATATCTCTATGTTTGATGACATAAATAAGTTGTTTCTTCAGTAATACAGCCTTACCATTGGTTGTTGAGACTTGGCAATAGCCTGTGATGTTAGTGGGAGTGGATCTATGGGACCACTTTTTCTAAGGACTCAACAAGATGTTACTTGTTCCTGGCTCATTTATAGTTACATAGTCATCTGACATAATAATCCTAATTTGCTTTTTGAGTTCCTTAGTGAATTCCATGTTTTACAGTCCATATTTAATATCCATATATCCTCTTGGTGAAATGTCTTGTTTTGTTCATTTTCTTATTGAATTGCTTATATATTTTAAGTTTTAATAATTCTTTTTAATTTTAATTATTTTTAATGTTAATATTTCAGGTCTCACTATGTTGCCCAGGCTGGTCTTGAACTAGTGGGCTCAAGCAGTCCTCCTGTGTTAGCTTTTGAGTAGCTTGAGAATACAATAGAGTAACTCCACTTCCCAAAGTGGTTACCAAGTACTTTCCTTTAGTCATAGCTTGTCTTTTCATTCTTTTTGCAGGGTCTTTTCCAGATTAAAAGTTTTAAATTTTGATAAAGTCTAATTTTTCTTTTACATATTATGTTTTTGGTATCATTTATAAAAAAACTCTTTGCCAAGAATTGGATTTTTTCTGTTTTCTTATATCTTCTATCTTTAAGCCTATGATACATTTTAGGCTACTATTTATAGAAAATATAAGACTTAGGTGCTCTCTCTCTCTCTCTCTCTCTCTCTCTCTCTCTCTCTCTCCCTCCCTCCTTCTCTCTGTCTTTGCTCTCCTTATTTCCTTCCTTCCCTCTCTCCCTCCCTCCCCGTGTGTGTGTGTGTGTGTGTGTGTGTGTGTGTGTGTGTATACATGTAAAGTTTTTTGGCCTGGAACTCACTATGTAGACCAAGTTGTTCTCAAATTCACTGAGGTCCACATGCCTCTGTATCCTGAATGCTTGGAGTAAAGGAATATACCATCATGCCTGACCCATATTTATGTATATTTTTTATTTTGTTTTATGTATTATTTTTTTTTCCATTTTGTATACCAACCACAGTTCCCCTTCCCTCCCCTCACCCCCCCACCCCACCCCCATCCACTCCTCAGAGAAGCTAAGGCCTTCCATAGAGAGTCAACAAGGTCTGACACATCAAGTTGAGGCAGGCCCAAGCCCCTTTATATATTTTTTAAACTCTCTCAGTAACTCACGAGTGGCCATGACTTGTAGTTATTCAATCAGTTAATTTCTAAAATAATTTCTGGCATTGAAAATTTTTAAAAAAATGCTTTATTTTGTTATATTGAAGAACACTAGATAGTAGTTAGGGCTCAGGGGGCAAAGGAGCAAAATGATTTGGGTGTATGTGGCATGTTGGGGATTGTCCTTGATTGGAACTTTATAATATTTATTGATTTAGAATTAGAGTTATGAACACATGAGAATAATTTCTGTGTTCTGGGGAATAAAATTTTGAGAAAAATTTTGTGGTCTAAAACTTTGAGAAAAATTTTGTGGTCTGGGGAAAAGTGTATTTTGGGGGATGAGGAGTGATCCTAGAACATATGTGGCATATGATAGCTGTTTGTGCACTAATAAGTCCATTACATATGTATATGTGCATGTGTATATATGTGTATATATATATATATATATATATTCATACATATTTTTTCTTCAAAATTAGTCACTCAGGGAGGCAGAGGCAGGTGGATCTTTGTGAGTTTGAGGCCAGCCTGGTCTATAGAGTGAGTTCCAGGACATCCAGAACTACACAGAGAAACCCTGTCTCCAAAAACAAAACAAAACAAAAACAAAAGAAAACAAAAAAAGGGAAAAAAATTTTAAAAAATTACTGAGAATAGGGTTCATTGTATTAAAGTTTGCTTTATGAGTTTGAGTTTTCTTAGCTGTTATAGTGTGTGCAATACAGAACAATCTAAATTTAACCTCAAATAACTTACATTATGATATTAATTTTAGTCATGCCTTTTTACTGATAAGAACAGAGAATGCCCTTAATTCAAATATACATTAAGAATTTTTTTTTGTTCATGGAAAAAGATCAGATCAATATTTAACTGAATTTATTAAGGAAAGCAATTACAAAACTTTAGGAGACAAGACAAAATTTGGGAGTGTAGTACTAATACATGAATTTACTTATTCAAAATGAATATTTGAGTATCTTTCGTGAAAGGCGCAGTTCTAGGTACTTGGGATACATTTGTTAAATAAGAAACTGTCTTGTTGATCTTCTTGAGGAGTGTGAGCAAGGATAAAAAGTAAATACAATCCAGTAAGCACTGTATTATGTGTTATGTGGTGGCAAAGAAGACGGGAGGGCCGTTGGAAACTGGGTCGGGAGAATTCGTGGTTCAGTATTAACAAGGTAGGAATGACAGCTTAATGCGGGGAAAGTATTTAGGCGAGCGCTTGCAGGAAGAAGCTTGGGATCTGGGGAACAGTGCTAGCAAGGTAGGGAGAGCTAATTCAGAGGCTGGAGGTCAGAAAGATCTGATGTGTTTCCGTCTTCTGGATTTTATGTTAGTCACAAATCATTGTGAAGTTCACAATGTCAGACATAAAACTGACACGTAATGAACACAGTTATAGTAATTTTACAGGTCCCCTTTTCAGGCGATAAAGGATACTGTCCAGCTGGGGTTCATGCTGGCTTTGAGTAGACCAGAGTATAGTCTTGTTTTGAATCCGTTGGTAACTCACCTGCCAGCTTATCCCTCTGAAGAATCTCAGGCCTGTGTGTGTCTACAGGCACTCTCAGTGCTTGGCATTCTGGGCTCTCTGGCATACTCAGGACTGAATTGGAGAGCTTTGGGCAATATTGGATTTCCTTAGCCTCCCAGAGTTAATGTTACCCAAACAGTGACAGAAACTACTCTGAGAGTACTATGGAAACCTTTTCTCTTTGAAGCCCTCTGCCAAGACTGTGTGCTTTGTACTGGAAGCACCTTTCCGGCTGAGCCATCTTGCTGGCCATGAGACCTGTTTAAAAAAAGAAATGAATAGCTTTGTAATGTCAGTGTAAGTTGACCTTCTACTGAACTTGCAGGCAATTCATTGTAAATTTGATTATTTAGGAAGTTATAATTTTGCAAGTCCTGTTGTTTTAAAATGAAAATACCAGTTGACAATAAATGTGCTTATAATTATATATTTAAACCACTTTCCCAGGAGGAACTCTGGGGGAAAGGGTGGTAAAAGAAGTTACAAAAAAAGCAAAAAAACAAAAAACAAAAATTGATACTTAGATATGATTGTACACTTTCATGCCAGGATGTTATTGTCTTTATTGTAGGTCATAATCCATATATACTGTGGTTTCAGTGGTGTCCCATTTTGTTGATTATTTTATTGTTGTTGGTATTTCCAGTAGTATAAAGTCATTTATTTATATTATGTCTTGAGTTTAAGATTACCTTTATAAAGTCACTCTGAAATCATGTACGATAACGGTAAGGGGAAAATAAGGAAGAGCTAACTGGCTTTTCCGTTTTCAATCAGTTATTTCGGGTATTCGGAACTTAAAGATGCTATTGTCGCTTGTCTGAACTTTTTCATTATGAAACAAGATATGAAAGACACTGGCTCTGTTTCACTTAAAAACATGCTGTGCTTCCTATTATGAAGTTTTTAAAAAAGAAAATTAATTTTAAAGCATTCATATCAAATCAAGGAATATATAAACATATGCTCTGATTTCAAGTATTCTTTTCTCTTGTACTCAAGCATACAATATACAGAAATACTGTAGTACACCTGAGTTCTGTTTTCATTTATAAAATATGCTGATCTTTGAGATAATTCATGCCTAGGATATCTCACTATCTCCCAATTTTTTTTGTTACTATGAAAGTCCTTGTTACTGCAACTAAAATATTGACATAAACAACTTAGGACTATTCATAGATTTGGAAGAGAAGCAAAAAACAAACCCAAAGTAATTGAAAATTACATCTACAAGTCATGCAGATAATATTCTGACTTGTCAACTAGTCAATCTGTACTGAATATGTGTTTTCTCATGCATGTTAATTGGGCTTTATAAAGATAAATTTAAAGGATTTTTTTTTAGTAAGCATAAATTGTATTGTTGGTGCCTTATGATAAAATTTATAACCACAAAATATGCTGTAAAGAAAGTATATTAATAATTTTGTTTTTTAAACCATCTTTAAAGGAAAATTTTAACTACAAATTTTAAAATTATTTATTGGAGAGTGATTTTCTTTTTTATTATTGACTGTGAGGTAATTACTAAAGCAGATTAAAAAATATCAGAGTTTGATTGCACAGCTATATCTATTTCTGTTTTTGTTCTGGTTTATAGATTCCTTTAAGGCAGAAAATTTCATTTATAGGCTTAGCTTCTGCATATTACAATGCATATTAAATTGATAGTTTTTAATTCTGAAATAAGATAGTAGAACAAAAGTTCATGCTTAATAGTTTAACTTTGCACACATATACCTCATTTCTTAAAAATTTACTTTTTTGTTTGTTTGTCTATTATTTTACATCCTGAGCAGGTTCCCTCCCTCCTCTCCTTCCTGCCTCTCTCCCTTTCCCACCCCCACCCACTCCTCCTCATTTTCTGTTTGGGAAAGGGCAACAAACTTATTATTTAAAGAAAGTAGCTCACTATCTTTAATGCTGAACTAGACTAATAGCCATTATATATTTGGTTAAGTGAAAAAAATAGTTAACTTTGAAAGTACTAGTTTATTTAGTTGATTAGTGCTTCTGTTGTTCATTCCTTTCCACTCCAGACAATGCAGGAATTTCTTCCGTTGTTGATTGACTGATAATGTAGGAACTGGCTTCATGATTCTGTTTTATTTTGGGGGAAATTGTCATTTTCACCAACAAAAGTTGTTACTCTATTAAGAAACAAAACATTTTGTCTTTGAAAAATACTCTTTTATATACTTAAAATTAATAACAATAAATATAGATAACTATAATAAGATTATTGATGCTCTAAAAATCATCTTAACTTTTCCAATAATTTTTTGAAGTGATTTTGGTACTGTTGAGAAAGAGTTGCTCTCATACTTATGGACATCCATAACCAACTTCACCTGAAAGCCTTCAGGTTTAGAATATAATGCTAGTAGCTACCAGCTGTTACAAATTTTCATTTGCTGACTTTATTCCTTTACCCCTTTGTAATTTAAATGCCTTTATTTAAAGTTTAAGGTAAGGATATTGTAAAGTATGTAGCATTTTGAGATTAAATAGTGTCCAGAACATACAGTTCAAGGAGTTAGTCCAATGTAATTGGAGGAATTATTAAATGACACTGACCTCATTTCCTTTAGAACAATGAAAATTAATAGTTTCACATTTTATTAGGCTGATATTCCAGATGTAGTATACATTTAATTAAGTGTAGTTTCCTTTTAGTTATGGTATGTGTATCTGTTTTTTGTCGCAAATTCTTTCTAGTTTTACAGTTTTCCACATGTTTTCTTTCACCATTTATGATTTTTTTCAAAGCAGAGCTATAAGGAGTTAAATCACTTTAGCATGCAGCAAAACAGTTCCCATTCAAACAATAAACGCTGTTTTAAAAAGCCTTTAGATCTTCTGTCACTTCATAAATATAAATATATAAAAACGTTATGCAGTTGTAGTGCCCACCTGCTAATTAAATGCAGATTTTCTCAAACTTGTTTAAAATCTGTCTATTTGTTTCAACTCTTTCTCTGTTCAGAGTACATATGGCCCTTGTGAAACTAATTATGCTTATGGAGCAGCTGTTAAATTTAGTGCAACTAATTTTATTCAATATTTTACATTTTAATTGATTACCTGTGAAGAAATTAGCAAATTAACACGTATTGTACAGTAACTGAATGGTCTTTTATGGTTACTTTCAGATTTAACAGGCGAGCTAGGCACTGATAGAATAAAGGCACTTCTAGGGGTTTTTGGTAGGAAAATTATTGGTGGACCTTGATTAGTTAGTGTGAAAATTTAGGAAGACCGATGAGTGACGCCAGGCATCTGTGTGTCCTGTGCCTTAAACATGAGAAGCAGATTGGAAAGTAATAGCTTTTTCACAGAATTTTGGTAACATATGGGCTTATCTGGATCTAAGAAGTCTTTGAAGATCTTTGAACTTGACTAAATGACTTAACCTTTGGCTGAGTGGGTGGGTTATGTGTTTTTAGTGGGGGAAGCACTGGCATTCTGTGTTTTTCTTTTTCTTTCTTTCTTTCTTTTTTTTTTCCTTCCAAATTCTATTCTTTTCCATCTCTTTAAAAAGTGGAGACTGGAGATTATTAGTAGGAATCTGGAATGTGAGAATTCCAATACTTATTAAATAGATCTATTTGTAAAAAGAAAGGAATAAATCTTTTGATAATATTTCAGAAGTGAGTCTGTGTAGAAGCTTATTTTCTGTTTTGTTTTTGAAAATGATACCTCAATCAGATCTCACAGGCTTTGTCCTTAGTTGAAAGGCCTTAAGCAGACCTGGCTTCAGTTTTATCAGTGATTTTCTGTGATCTTTGACCTTTCCAGAGTTCAGTTTTCCTAAAACCAAAACAAACCAAAACAAACATCCTGCCCCCAGCATAGGAGTGCTGTTCATCTTCTAAACACACACACACACACACACACACACACACACACACACACACACACACACCACACACCACACACATGAGAGAGAGAGAGAGACAGAGAGAGAGAGACAGAGAGAGAGAGAGAGAGAGAGAGAGAGAGAGAGAGAGAGAGAGAGAGAGAGAGAGACAGAGAGAGAGAGAGAGAGCGCAATAACAGCCACTATTTGTTTAAGTACTTGGAAGTAAACAGTAGCATGAGACAGCTAATATGCTTCCTAAAAATACCATCTCAGTATATGGGGGAAACCCCAGGCCCTGTATCCTGACTAAACAAGAACTATAGTAAACATGCATATCATTATGCATATTTTAAAGCATTAGCTATTATAGTAAATAAAAATGGTTTTGATTTTTATTAGCTTTGAATTCTGATACTAGTAAATGTTGATTTGAATAATAGGCTCAATAAATGTGTGTGGAATTTTATTAAATAGTTTTCCAGTTGGGCATGTAAGTAGGGAATTACATACCAAGAATACATGAATAAACCTATTTACACACTTGATTTATACCACGTAGACACTGAAGCTTGTCCTCTTGGTGAAGACAGGTAATGTTGGTCTTTAGGATAACATTTGGGAAGCCTGTTAATGTTAATATGTTTCTTTAAGGCAATGAAAGTCAATAAAGAACAAAAGCTGAAAATACTTAAGTTGCTTAATTTGTCTTATTTGAATTCTGAATGTGTGTATTTTGCTCCCCAGAATATAGTTGATAATGAGGATATTTGAACTATTTTAGGTTCTTTCTAAATGAATTTTTGTGGGTTGGACTGAAATATTAGCCATCATGATTTCTTTCTTTTTCAGTCGTCTTTTTCTTCCTCCCCCTGTCTTTCTTTCTGGTGTTGAGCATTGAGCCCAGGACTACATCCCCCACCACCATTATGATTTGGTGATGAATTTTAAATAGCACATTTATTAACAAAGTTTCACCCTTTCGTATTTGAAAATAATAGACATTCATTAAAATAAACATAATCTAAGGAAGCTTTGTGTAACTGTGCTTTACTGGTCTCGTGTAGTTGTATTTTACAATCTCAAGTCTTTCTTTCACGCTTGGCTAAGACTTAGTTCACTGTATGACCAATTCAGCTCCATTGTCCAGTGGTACTGTCCTATGTGGGAGCACTCTTGAATGTGGTGAATGAGAACAGTGTTTCTCCTCCCGCATGGCATGTAGGAATTTCATTGCCTTCTAGTATTTTTTTTATCCCATGGCATTTCACCACATGTATTTACAGATTAGAAAACATCCCCACTACAGACCTCTCCGTTCCTCTCTGTTCCATTTCCTTCTAGTTAGTACAGTGCCTTGCAAAGTCTTGTTATCTTGTCTTCTCTAAAGCTCCAGAGCCCTTAGCTTAGCAGATCTTTCAGGTTCTAAGTTTCTTCTGCTTTGTGGCCTGGAAACTAAGATGGGAAAGAAATGGGGGCACTCAAAAGTTCCTTTAATATATTCCTTTTAAAGAGGATTATAGTCTGGTACTGCCTAACTGAAACAAGTTGTTTTGGTGTGTGTGTGTGTGTGTGTGTGTGTGTGTGTGTGTGTGTGTGTTTGTGTTTGTATATGTATGTGTTCATGTATGCGCTCATGTGTGGTTTTATGCATGCACATATGTGTGCACATAGCTGGAGACCAGAGGTCAATCTTGAATGTCTTTCTCAGTTACAGTCCACCAAATTATTGAGACAAGGTCTGTCCCTGAAACTAGAGTTCCCTGATTTGGCTAGATTGGCTGGCCAGGAACCACAGGGATCCCATTGTTTTGGCCTTCCCAGTATTGTGTGCTACTACATCTGGCTTTTTTAAAATAATAATAATAATAATAATAATAATAATAATAATAAATATTATAGTGTATGTGTGTGTGTGTGTGTGTTGTGTGTGTGTGTGTATACATGTGTACGCCTACATGCTCACGTGATGAGTGCAAGTACCTGCAGAGGCTAGAGGCACCCAGAGCTGGAGTTCCAGTGGGTTATGAGCCTTCTGACATGAGAGCGAGCTCTCAACTGAGGAGCCATCTTTCCAGCTTCATGTCTGCCTTTTTTATGTGTGTTATGGGGACTGAATCTCAGATCCTCAGGCTTACATGTAAGCATCTTACTATCGAGCCATCTCCCTATCTCTAAAACACTTTTTTCCATACTTTTTGTGTTTATGATGGGTTAATTTCGTTTAACCACAGTGCTCATTCACTGTTTTTCTGTTTTCCCTATCATTTCCACTGAGAGTTTAGCAACTTTGTTAATCTTTTTGAAGAACCAGATTTTGTATTTCTTAATCTTCTGTGTTCTTTATTTTTCTTTACTTTCCCACTTGCTGTAGTTGAGTTTCCTGTTCATTTTCTAACCCCTCAGGGTGGATGCTCACTCTGCTTCACGACTCTTTAACGTGCTCACTTGGCTGTAGGACTCTTCTCCATCTCTGCTATAGCTGCTCTGAATCCTACGTACATTGAAATGTCGTAGCTTTGTTTTCATGTAGTTGAACATTTATTCGTCATGATTTCTTTTTTCCGATGAGTTATATAGACATGCATTACTTAATTTCCAACCCTTTGGAAACTCTGCCTGGTTTTTGTTTATTGTTTTCTTTTTAATTCTCTTCAGATAGAACATTTTCTGTGTTTTAAGTCTGTTGAGGTTGTGGTTATGACTTGCCATATGGTTTATTTTATACAGTATTATCAGTGAGCATGATGATAAGAATAAATAATGTGCAGTTTGAAGAATAGTAAAATAGCTGGACTGAAACACTTATCCAGGTCTTTTGTCTTTCCTTATTGCTTATTTTGTCAGTTACACAGAATTCACACTCAAATGTACGGTTAGAATTCTGTCTTTAAGATTTTTAGCATTGTTTTATATATTTCTTAGCTGTGTTATTACATGCTACAGACTTTTTATTCTTTTGTTGTGGATTGAGCTTGCCATCACGAAGTCATGACCTCTCTCTATCTCTCTGTGGTCATACTTAGACATCTGCTCTGCCAGATGTTAGCACAGTTCATCATTTTTCTTCTTGTTTATGTGTGCATGATGTTTTTCCATACTAAACCTTTCTTTGATTTTATTTTTGAATTTCATTGTGAAAGTTTCTAGTTTTACTATTTCAGTTTGATCTTTTCCTTTTTATTTATATTATTTAGTTGAATTATGTTTATTACTAATATATTTAAATTTAAAGCTACTATTGTAGTCTTTATTTTTTGTTTGTCCATGGAATTTTTTCTCCAGTTTTTCTTCACTCTTTTAGATTAATTTTATTTTCTATGAGCTTTTAAACTTGCATTCTTTAATTGTACTTTGAATGATTTACCTAGATATTGTAGTATGGCCTTGACTTGTTTGTGACTAGCAAAAATTTGTACTAATAGTACTTAAATTTTTTTGTAGTTTGCTTTTAAAGGACAGTTTGCTATTTGTTGCATTGAAGCACACGTTCCCCCCTCCTTTGAAACCCTCAGGAAAATCAAAACCATTGTTTTCTGTGCAGTTTTTAGTGCACAAAAGGCTGATGCCAAGTTGATTCTTTTTCACTTTTAGTGACTCATGGTTTCAGAGGTCTCATTCCATTGTTGCAGGAAAGGATGGCAGAGCAGAGTGGCTTCCATCTCCACAGCCAGGAAGCAGGGAAAGGCAGTGTCCCACACCTGCTGATACCTTTCTTCTGTAGTCTGTAAGCCCTGCTTACCTGAAGTTCAGGGCAATTTCTCCACTCCGACCCCAAGCTATGGATCCCTGATCTCTGAGGTGCTTCTTAAAGCAGGTAGACAATCAGAATTTACTTGATAGTCAGTTTTCAGATCCCTTGGTGTGATCTTGGTTTTGTAGAGGACTGAGTTTCAGCATTTTGTTTTCTAGTTTTTGTTTACCCCCACCCATCAGTGCACATCTTCTTTTTCACATTTTACAGAGTGTAGGTCTTTAAAAATTCCGGTTATGGCTTTAATTAGGTTTTGGTAGTCAGTAGAATTCGATCCTCTTGTTTACAGTGTCATTCTGACATAAAATCTATGCTAGGTTTTTATTCAACATGTAATTATTTAGTTTTAATTACGTTTTTATTTTATAGTAAACATTATCTTTATTTGTAGCACTCAACTTAAAGGACTGTTTGAAGTACTGAAGCTGTTTTTTTTGAAAGACAAAATATTAAGGTATCTGTTTTGATTACATGTGTTTAGAACTTATTAGCCAATTAAACTTGAAAAATTGGCTTTTGAGGGCAGTAATTCATTTTATGTAGAGATGTTATGGTTATTCTTCTTATTCTGTAGATATTGAAAGCATTTATCTGGTATAATAGGACATCTTGCTGTCCATTTATTGCTTATATATTGTGTGTTCTAGAGTCCCACATTTTTTACCAAATGGTTCTTTGCTTATAATACATCTCCATATTGGCTTTGTACTCCAGAGACTTCTAGAGTGATTTATCAGAAAGATACTTATTTAAGGAACTGGGACAAATAACATCTTAAATGTTAATACAGTTTCCTTTCTCTTTTGTTTGTCAGCGTAGGAAATCTTTTTATTTTGATCTATCATTTTTTTTTCTTGATGAGACCCTTCAGATTTGAAAATAAAGCTACTTAGCTGTAAACAGAACTGGTCATATGCGTAAGATATGGATCTTATTCAAATTTGTGTAAAATAATTCTTGTGGTAACCAAGTTAGTAGCTTAATTCATTTTAGTTTCTTTGTAGATTAATTCTTTTAAAACTGTATTTTATAATTTACTCTGCCTGTAGTTTTGCCTTTTCTATCTTTTCTTCCATGGATATTCTTTGGAGTATCCTTTTTAATGGGAAGATGATAAGCAAGATTAAGAGGCCCGCAGTATGAGGATAAGATAATGAACATTGTTTTGGAAAGGATGAAGATCTTGTAACATTGTATACTGTGGTGTTTTTAAATGTACTATTTTGTTTAATTTGATATCATGGGTGCCTTAGGTGTGCACACTTATAGGTGTGCTTTTGCTATCTTAATACGTAACAACCAACACCATTGATAGGAGAGTATTCTGGAATGACATGAATTTCTTGAGTATATTGGGTTAATAATGAACAAGATAAGTTTGGAGAACTGCAGGTATATGTTTTCTACAGCAGGGTGGTGTTGGGGAAACCACAAGGCAGCTTTGAAGCTACCTGAATTTTCTTAATTGACTGGATAAGTTGAGAGTAGAGATTGAGAAGGAAGGTGCCGAGGGAAGGCTGGGTTTGATAGTAACTGATAAAATGCCTTGCTAGTCCCAGCTGTGCTCCTGTGGTGATAGGATAGTGATCCTGATCTGTTTGTCTGGGGACAGTGCCTGTTGAACATTGCTTTCCTGGGATGGTACCTTAGCTCCCAGACCCCTGTCCTCACAGGCTCGTGTTGTTGGATGATAGGCGATGGGCTCTTCCGACAGGTTATTTATTTGGTTATTGAGGATTACCTGTGGAGAGGACACGGTTTTTTTCTTGTACTTCATATTGTTATTTGTTTTCCTGTTTAATAGAAATAACAGCAAAATTTGGGTAAGCCATATGTATGTTAAACTTAAGATTTTAAAGGTTTGGAATCAGAATACTACAGCTTCCATGCTGTTGTTTTGGTTTTTTTGTGTGTTTGTTTTGTTTCTTTTTTGGTTTCACTTAAATTTTGTTTTTGGGGGAGAGTGCAAGGGGATGGGGGGGGGATGAGTGGGATCAGGTTGCATGATGTGAAATCCACAAACAATTAATACAAAGTTAAAAAATTCTTGGTTAGCATGCATTAATTCTATGTTATATGCATATTTTATGCTAGTTAACATATAAATATATACAAACCCAATTATTGATGCCTAGATAACAGTTAATATATTTTTAATATGTAATTCTATATTTTAATCTCATTTGTCAATATCTATGCATTTAATGTTGTATTTAAAATATTTTCTGTACCAATGTCTTGAAGATTTGTTTTCCTCTAATATTGTCAGTCTTTTTTTTTTTTTTTTTTTTTTGGTTTTTCGAGACAGCGTTTCTAATATTGTCAGTCTTAATATTTAGTTCTTTGATCCATTTCAAATTGAGTTTTATGCAGGGTGAGAGATAGGCTCATGTTTAAATCTTCTGTGTTTAGATGTCTACTTTTTCAGCACCACCCTTTATTGGAAAGACTTCTCCACTCTTCAGTGTATATTTTGGGGCCTTGTCAAAAATTACTTTGGCTGCAGATGGTATATTTCAGGGATCAGTATTGAGCTCCATTCATTTGGGTGTCTGTTTTTATTCAGACCTCACATTATGTTGCTGACTTCGATTGTATAGTGTAGCTATTTCTTATATTCAGGTATTGTGATGTCTCAAGCTTTGTTCAATTGTTCAGATTTTTTTTGTGTTTCTGCACTAACTTTTAGGATTATTTTTTTTTTATAGCTTCATGAAGAATACCATTGGCATTTTGACAGGGATTGCATTGAATTTGTAAATTGCTTTGGGGAGCTATGGATATTTTAACTATTAATTCTTTCAATACTTGAACAGGGGGAAATTTTCAGTATTTTTATGTCTTTCATTCTTTGTTAAGATTTTGTACTATTTATTGTAGAATTCTTTTACTTCCTTGGTTAAATTTGTTTCTGGACTTTTATTTTATAGCTATTGTTATGAGCGTGCTCTCCTGATTTTCTCACCTTTCTCTCTGGTGTATTAAAATGCTTGAGTCAGCTAGCTATAAAGTTCAATAGTAGAACGTTTTCCTAACATTTGTAACACCCTGGGTTTGATTCCCAGGACCACCAAAAATAAAATTCAAATGCTGCAGAGGTACTTTGCTTTCTTGTAAGAGAGGATACGATACGATACCCCTAGAACTCATTGTGTAGCAAGGCTCACCTCGATCTACTGATCCACTTGCCTCAACTCCCCAAGCATTACAATTACAGGTTTGTGCCTTTGTGCCTGGTTGCAGTGAGTTTTGTATGTTGGCTTTGTATCCTGCAACATTATTGAATTCTTTTATTAGTTCTAAGAGTCTTCTGGTAAAGTTTTTAGAATTTTCTGCATGTAGTGTTAGATCACCTACAAATTAGGAAAGTTCGACTTCATCCCTGTCTAGTTATATATCCTGTATTTCTTTCTCATGTTTAATTGGTTTAACAAAAATTTCTGGCACTGTATTCAATGAAAGTTATAAGGGTAGACACCCTCTTCTCGATGACCAGTACTTCTGTGTACTGTGGCGAGATTTTATAATTGTAATTGAGTCATTATGAGATGCAAATTCTGTTCTCATTATCTACCAATCTGTTTTTAATCTCATTTAACAATTTTTTTAGGCTATTTCAGTCCTAGAATCTCAGTTTTTTATTTTCCTGAGTTTTTTGTTGGCTTTATGGAGATTGCTTAGTTTTATATTCCTTGCAAGCATGGTTATAAGTACTACTTTAAAATCTTTGCCTACCAATTCAAACATCTGACCTACTGTGAAGTTCATGTACATTCACTACATTTTTTGTCTCCCTACCCCAAGAATGGAGCACACATTTTATGGATTTGTTTGTATATAAAAAAAATCTATCCTGGGCCTGATGAATATCATACTGATAATACAATTGTGTTATCTCCAGTAATATGATCTTAAGCCTTTGTTTTAGCAGTGTATTAACTTGGCTTGAGGTTGCAGAGCTCTTGTATTTAGGCGGACAGCTGAAATTTTGATTTCATGCTTTCATTCTTAGCTATTTAGAATTTGCTGTTCTTAAGATGATTTAAGATTCAAACAGAGCTTTTTACATATACAATTTTTTGATATCACAGAGTTGGGCATATAGCTTAGTGGTTTAGCACTTACCTCAAATTTTTGGATATCATCTTTGACTTTTTCTTATAGGATTCACCTTTCATTGTCTTTTTTTCCAGTTGGTCTTTGATGGTTTTTCTAATCAGAGAGTTTTCTGTTGGGTTTATCTGTTCTGGGTATAGTCTTGAGTTTACCTGTGGAATGGAAGCTTATAAAATGGCAGCTTTCTCATTACTGCTTACTTTTCAATAATTTGTATCCCATCCCACCCCCAGCAAAATCTTGCTTTTGGTCGCTTTCCTGGGCCTTCTTATAGTTGTTTTAGGTATCTATAAGATTATGAGTCTACTAGAAGAATTCTTGTCAATACTCTGACCAGGACTTTAAATTCATTACTTCTTAGCACATAATGTATCATACCTAATAAAATGATTCATTTTATGTGATTCACTGGGTTGGGATGAGTTAATGGTCTTACTTGTATGTTGAGAAAATAGAAACAATAGTGCATAGATAAAAGAGATCCTAAGGATAATGAAAACGCTGTTTTTATGGATCCTGTTGTTAAATACATTTGATTTGTTCTCTTATTTGAGGAGACTTAAGGCTTTATTTGAATGTTTGAGACTCTCATTTCCCTCTTCCTTGTCCCCTGTGGGGCTGTTTATCTGTTCTAGCATCTCAGGAGACCGAGGCACATTGAGTGCTGGACTTTAGAAGTTCAAGACTAGTCTGAGTAACACAGAGAGCCTCTATTGCAAAAACATCCAAAGACAACAGCAAAACAGCAAACCTTTTACTTGCTAACGTGTGTGTGTGTGTGTGTGTGTGTGTGTGTGTGTGTGTGTGTGTGTTGCACTCACCTGTGTAAGCAAATGTGCAGGCCAGACATTCATGTGAGGGTGCCTTCCTCAGTCAGTTTTCTACCTTACTTTCTGAGAGAGATTCTCTCATTGACTTTAGAGCTCACCATTTGACTAGATCAGTCAGCAAGCAGGTTCCAGAATCTGCCACAATCCACCTGTCTCCACCCCTCAGTGCTGAAGTTATAGATGTTGGCCACCATGCCCAGCTTTGGATGTGAGTGCTTGGGATCTGAATTTCGGTCCTCATGTTTTCACAACCAGCACCCTACCCACTGAGCCGTCCTCCTGACCTCTATTTGCTAACATTTTTTTTCCTTAGCATGAACACAGCATGTTGTATCTAAAGTCATATGTTGTACATAAAGTCAGATGATTAAAGTAACATATCAGTAATCACACACTTCTTTTTTTCTCTCTGTCTCCTCCAGCCGAACACCTAAAGATACTTCCTCAGCAAATTTACACTGTAGAAGTATTACTAATTATAGTTAAGATTATAGTCTTAAATCTTACTCAACTTACATGACAATCTTTTATCCTATTATTTGTAGCTCAAAAGTTCTCCTTCTCTAACATTTTAATTGTACCTTAATTTCCTTCAAGATTGACACCATCTATATTTCTTCCTATAATTTTAAGTGAGAGTGATCATGTATCTTTCATATACTTGCTTTGCACAATTAATTTTGGGTTCTAGAATTGAAACTAAGTAATTTTGAGTAATTTCGAAGGTCAAATTGCATTTTTAACTAAAGCAGACTAAATCTACCTTATAAACTCTCTTCATTGTAGGTCCAGATCAAGACCTCGTCCACGTTCCCACAGTCGAAGCAGTGAAAGGTCCAGTCACAGAAGAACCCGTAGCAGGTCTAGGGAGAGAGAGCGACGGAAAGCCCGGGACAAAGAGAAGAG
This sequence comes from Peromyscus leucopus, assembly GCF_004664715.2. NCBI lineage: Eukaryota > Metazoa > Chordata > Mammalia > Rodentia > Cricetidae > Peromyscus > Peromyscus leucopus. Next base: position 45,012,722 of record NC_051068.1, read on the forward strand.
AGAGAAGGAGAAGGAGAAAGGCAAGGACAAAGAAGTGCATGGCATCAAACGGGGGTGAGTTGATGAGACTCTGCTGTGGTGAGGAGCAGGGATTCCACAGCAGTCTGCAAACCAAACTGCTGCTCTGAGTGCTTCCTGTTCCTACCGGTGTCGGTAAATTCCTTTAAGAGTGAACGAAGGGAAGGGCTTGCAGTGTCTTTCATGGTTCTTGAAGTAATTTTTCTCTAAAAAATTGTTTAGTTAATTTTAATAACAGCTTGTAACTCTTCTTACATCATTTTCTGGGTTTTTTTTTTTTGTCTTTATTTTTAAAAAGAATTCTTTTTTTTAAAAATCTGTGTCTGCATGGTGGTACATGCATGTCTTAGGAGGGTCTCTATTGCTGTGAAGAGACACTATGACCATAGTAACTCTTTTTTTTTTTTTTTTTTTTTTTTTTTTGGTTTTTCGAGACAGGGTTTCTTTGTGTAGCTTTGCGCCTTTCCTGGAACTCACTTGGTAGCCCAGGCTGGCCTCGAACTCACAGAGATCCGCCTGGCTCTGCCTCCCGAGTGCTGGGATTAAAGGCGTGCGCCACCACCGCCCGGCGATAGTAACTCTTATAAAGAAAAATATTTAATTGAGGTGGTGGCTTACAGTTTTAGAGGTTCAATCCATTCTCATATGGCAGGGAACATGGCAGCTTGCAGGCAGATGTGGTATTGGAGGAGTAACTGAGAGTCCTGCATCTTGTAGGCAACAGGAAGTTAGCTGAAATAATGGATGGTATCCTGAGCATAGGAAACCTCAAAGTCCGCCCCCACAGTGATACACTTTCTCTAACAAGGCCATGCCCACTCTAACAAAGCCACACCTCCTAATAGTGCCACTCCATATGAGATTATGGGGCCAATTACATTCAAACTACCACAGTACACTTGTGTTCAGGTACCCAAGGAGGCCAGAGAGGGTATGAGGGGGCATCTGATACTCTGTAACTAGAATTACTGGCTCTGGTCCTCTCTAAGAGTTTCAAGTTCTCTTAACTCCTGAGCTGTGCTCCGGATCCTTTATGCTTAACTTTTATGTCATATTTACAGTAGTGATGTGGAGCCCTGTCTGAATTGTTGGCTGTTAACTTTCTGAAATGTTAATCTTGTGGCAAAAGTTGAAAAGATGAGTAAATTATTATGTAATTTTCTTGATAATCCACAACTATCCTAGAAAAATTAAATTTCTACTCTTAGAAAGTTATAAGAAAGGAGATAGGGGTTAGATATTATATAATTTCTTTTCTCATTGCTTTTCTCATACCTGACATTTATAAAATTTGCTTTCTAAGAATATTTTATCTTTTAACCATTGGTACATGTTTTTCTTGCTTCTGTTCATTTTTCTCCCAAATTTTAAGAACTTATAGGTATCTTATTCTTAGACAATTGTTCTTAGAAGGTGAAATTTCTCTAACATGAAAACATATTTTTTCTTCTTACTATTATTGTATTGAAATAAGATCTAACATTATTTTGTTAAACTATTTTTTGAGGACTTCACACATGAGCACATTTAAATCACTCTTGTCTCTCCCTCCCCCCAACTCCTCCTTTGTCCCCCAACCCCCTCTTACATTCATGGCTGCTTCTTTAATTATTGTTGTTAAATTGCATGTATGTACAACATATTGAGTCCATTTAGTGTTGCTCATATGTACATGTGTCCAAGACTAAATATTTGGAATTGAACAACCTATGTGGGAGCTTATCCCTGGAAACAATTGTTTCTCCCTCTCTCAGCAGCCAGTGACTATAATTCTTCATCTAGGGATGAAATCTTGAAGAATTTCTCCTATCCACATTGGCATGTTAACTGATGTTATTATGCAAATCTTATACAGGAAGCATATTGTTGAAATTCTTTGGTTCAGCTCTCCTCTCATAAGTAGAAGACATCTCACAGCAGGGCTCCAGTCCTCTGGCCCTTGGAGTCCTTCCTGCTACTCTTTTGTGATGCTCCCTAAGGCTTAGGTGGAAGAGTTGAATTGCAGATGTGTCACTTGGGGTGTGGCAAGCTGTGATCACTTACTCTCTGAATTTTGGCCACTTGTGGATCTCCATCTATGCAAAAAGAAATACCTTCAATGAGAGGTGAGGGGCCACACTTAATTGTAGGTGTATGTATAACTATTTAGAATAAAATTAGAAATTATATTGGTTAAGGAAAATGGTAGTAATAGGTTCTCTTCTAGGGTCTCTGACCTTCCAGTCACAGTTAGTTAACAAGTTTTACAGTACCATGCATGTATTACTTCCCATTGAATACACCTTGAGTCCAATTATACACTTGTTGGTCACCCCCAAGATAATATACCATTATTGTTTCACTGGGGATATCTTACCACTTATATCTCAGACTATTACTGAAAGACAATACTCAGAAATTTGAAACATCACAGGGTCTCATACTTGCAACTTGGTGTGATGATGCTGGACATTATGTATCCCAGCAGCATCACTCATGGATTAGTATATGAGGTTTCTTTACCAGCATCTTGATCCACGTGCAATAATATATAGTTAACCTCTTTAGAACATCTTTTGGAGCAGTTTAGAAAATTGTGTATGAATAAGTAAATAGGCACTATTCTACTGTTCTGAAATCAAAGTGCCATCTTCAAGAGTAGAATACAAATGGACTTAATTTAAATCCATCGTCAATCATTATTTAAATCACTATGCAGAAAAAGAACAATTGCTTTAGTGGTGGTTATTGAATACTGATATATTTTGAATGTCTTGTCTCCCCAGCCCACCAAATTAGATATTTGGAGATTTGGTGCAGTATTGTTAGGACATAAGATCTTTTCAGAGGTGATTAAGCCAAGAAAACTTCGCTTTATTAAATGGATTAATATTGTTATGGCAGAGTGGAATTTGTTACTGAAGTAGTAGGTTACCTGAAGTATTTTCTTGACCACTGTTTACCTTTCTGTTACGAAATAGCAAAGAAAGCCCTTTCAGAAGCCAGCCAGCCATGTGTGACTACTTGGCCTCTAAATTCTATATCAATAAGTTTCTGTTCATTTTAAAGAATCAGGTCTTTGGGATTCTACTGCAGTTGCACAGAACAGAGCAAGCCATCAACTACAATGTTATCATGTTACTATGAGTCAAGCTAGGATTCATGAGGAGCAGTTAGTTTTCCTAAGATGATCTGCTCTGGGAGGGTCTTGCCATTATCTCTTTACTAGTACCTCAGTAGACAAGATACTGCTCTAGGTTAAACACCAAGGTTTCTGGAATAATCTGCTCCAACATTTGTACTTAAGTTTATACATTCTAATGATAACTTTCTGAACTTTATACTTTCTGAGAAAGTTAAGAATTTCAGTCTGATTATGTAATTGATTCTTCTGTAAAATGGAAGTTGGTACTTTAAAAGCTTTAAGCATAGAAGCGGGTGTAAGAGCACTGTTACAATATAATAATCATAACTTAGGGATATAAGGTACACATCAACCTTGGCAGCGTTCCAGTGTTTGCAACTTTGAATTCCATGTGTAATTCCTGTTGAGAACGTATTTTCCCCCCTCTACCTGATGTTTGGCAGAAAATGTTGGAAGTGATTTGAGAAAGCTGGACTCTGAGTTTTGACAGCAGTTGCATACTTACAAAGCCTGTCATGTTTTTCCTTACCTCTTACTTCTTTATGCAGCAGGAAGTCATTTATGCTAATTTACTCTAATTTGCATATAGGTTATAGAGTTCTGTGGTGCAGAGCATGCTTAGAACTCCTTTTAAGTGTCTGTTTGGATCAAAGCAGGGCTGTGTGATAGCTGTTGTCTGACACCAAGCTGTGTGGTGTTGTTTTCATTAAACATTTATCACACTTCCAATGTGACAGCAGGCAACTTGGTGCCAAGATAACATGTTTTCATGCAAAATTTATTGAAAAAGATGAGACTTTGTAAAAAGATCTTGTTGCCTTTCACCAGTGGCGAAGGGTAAATGTTTGGTTAGAAAGTAGTATACCTCGAACATGTGTCATCGTGACAAAAAGAAGCTTCATACTGGCAGTTTTATTAAGCAGGTAAACAAATCTATCTTTAAAGAAATACATGCTCTGGACTCTTCTCTTTCAAATTAAAGTTTTTGTGATTTTCTTGTTTATTGATTTTCACAACTGTGGTCTATTCTGTTGGGTATATGTTTATGTTATAATGAAACATCACATCCTGGTTCCCACTATGTAAGTTTGAATGTTTGATTTAATTCAACCAAAACAACTTGTCAGTTTTTCAAAAAGATGAGATCAAGAAAGGGAACATACTATGACACAAAAGCAAAACTAGATAAAAGCTTGCTTGATTAGTTCTCCCTCGGGCCAGCACCTTTCTCTTATTCATTATATCAATATAGTTTAATTATTACATAGTTAAATATTACATACTATCCATCTCCAATGGATTTGACATAAATTATGCCCGATGAAAGTTTTAATGGCAGAAATTGTAGGTTCATGTTTTTTAAGGTGATTGCCTGGCCATGAAAAGCCTTAAAACAGTGCTTCTCCACCTTCCTAATGCTGCGGCCCTTTAATACAGTTGCTCATTTTGTGGCCTGTGGGCATGTCTACACAGGGTGTTGTCTTGATTAATGGTCCTTGCAGAAGGGCCCAGCTCACTGTAGGCAGTGTCACCCCTGGGCAGGTGTTCCCAGGTTGAAGAAGAAAGCAAGCTGAGTATGGCATGGGAGCAAGTCATGGGGAGCCATCCAGGGAGCAGTGGTTCCCCCATCCGTTCCTGCCTCTAGGTTCCTTCTGACTTGTCTTTCCTCAACAATTGTATGCAGGAGTAAGCCAAATAGACCTTTTCCTTTTTGACAGTGGTTTTGCTCAGTGTTATCATAGCATCAGAATGCAAACCAGGGCTATACTTTTTCCTCACTTCTTTGTCTTCATGAAGGTTGCCCCCTCAGCGTGAAATACTTTTTTCTCTACTTTTCTTCATTTCCAACTCATCTTTTAGATGTTGATTCATTCATAAAATAGTCACTGCTCCTCAAGAGTAAGCTAAGTAACCTTCTTGCTAGCTACTAATAGAATTTTGCCCAATCTGAAGAGAATTTTGTAATTCTGTAACTATAAAGTACCTTGCATATCTTAGTCAAAATTGTATTTATTTAGATTTATTTATTAAGTACACATTTATATAATGAATAATAGATTATTTTAGATGCTGTTTATAGGTAAATGAAGTAAGTATTTAAACATTTTTAAATGATAAAATTGACTTGTTGGTATTGATAAAATTGACTTGTTGGTATTAGACATATAACCACCCTTTTGTACTGCTTCATGCCTGCTCACTAGTACATGTGCAAACACACATATTCACAGTACCTCCAAATCTTAAGACTACATTAAAACAATTCTAGTTGAGTTACTCTATCTCTTTTTCTATTTTAAATATTGCCAATCATGCTGTCATTAATTTTGTATAGTATCTGTTGTTTAAAAAAACACTTCTAGGATGAATATTTTAGATACCGATTAAAATACTAGTTCTCATTGATAATCTTCATGCCTGCCCTAATTGATTTTAGTATTTCTACTCTCTTGATTCAGTACATGGTTACAGGACAAAATATCAGAGTTAAATAGACTATTCCATCAAGGTTTTTAACAGAAAGCCTTAATACTTGCCTTCAGCTCATTTATATGAAACTTTGAAGCTGAAGATTCTGCACTGTTGTTAGAGGATGTAGAGGGAATAAACTTGGAATGCTACCCAAGTTCTTTATAAACAGTAAACAAGCAGGCCTTCTAAAACCTGAGGTGTCACTCATGAATCACCCATTACGAGCCTAATGTATATCTCACTGTAAAGCACTTTGAGTGTCCCAGATGTGGATTATGCTAAACCAAATAGAAGCAGTCTTACCACTATTTTTAAATAATTCAAGTTTATTTATATCTCTTCAACTTTCTTCCTAGTTTGGTGATCATTGGAGTGACAGCTCCAAAACAGAACAGATTGGAATAAAGCATAAACCTATGATGGATCAGTTAGGTAAATGTTGATCAGCACAGGTAGGAAGTCAGAATTTGTTCAGGAGTAGTGGCAAAAACCTGGCAGGTGAGCACTGGAAAGAGAGACATCACTGTGAGTTTGATACTAGCCTGGACCACATAGCAAGTTCCAAAGTGGCCAGGGCTGTATAGTGATGTCCTGTCTCAAAACACACACTCTGGGGTGGGGAAGCGCTTGAGGAAAAGAAGGGAAAGGAAGGAGGGAGGGAGAGAAAATAAGGACATCAAGAGTTTAACTTCCTTTGATAAAGCAGAAAAGAGAAACGTCTGGTGTTTCTGACTCTCAGTGTGTTATACAGGGCAGTTCATAAGTGATTGGTTTAAATGTTCTTGACATCCTTGTGATGGAAATGAGCATAGCCAGATGATAGTAATAATTGGATGTTGCTATGAGCTGTACTTTTCCACTATAGCAGAGTAGGTTGTAACAAACTATTCACGTAAGTGGTGGTTATGTATCTTAGATTTCAAGGCACTGAAATTATATGATAAAAGAAAAGCTCCAGGTGGTTTCACTGATTCTAATGCTTTTCATTTAGTGCTAAGGCTATAATCCATGGATTCTGAGATTGGATATAACTATAGGAAGATAGACATGCATCTCAGCTGGACCTGTGGGTACAGACCTAGAGCACTTATAAATGCTATTACACATGTGATGATGTCAGCAGGTGCATTTAGGGAAATGTAAGAATGAGTGCTACTATTTAAATTCTCCTTGAACTCCTCCTACAACCGATTTTGAAATGGCAACTTTTGGCCCTTGTGGAATATGCCAGACTGTTGACAGGCCACCTGAAAGTATCACTGAAAGCCAATTTGATTGCCATGTTGCAGTCTTTGCTTTAAAATAAAAACAAAGGAGGTGAATAAAAAGAGAAAGTGGTAGATGTAAGATTTTGAAAATGTGCACTTCAATAAGTGAGATATGAAATTTATAATGTAACTACTTATAAATTAATTGTACTTAGTCAAAATTGATAAGCAACAACTTGGCAAGTCACCATTATTCAGTTATTTAATCTGTAAATTAAGGTCTTTAAATTTTAATCTATCAACTAATTATTGTAGCTTCAGTGTTAATCAGAAAGATTTCTAGCTTAATCTAAAAAGAGATTAATAGATATATTGCAGATATATCTGCAGATGCTTCCAAAGCTGACAAATCAATGTCTGTATATACATATACACATACACATATTCATACATACACATACACACACACACATAATGTTTTGCTTTGTTTTGGGAAGTGATCTCACACCGTAGCCAAGACTGGCTTTGAATTTTCCTTGTGTAATTTCTTTTTCCATTCCCTCAAATGTAAATGGATTTTGCTCTTTCTTGATATATCACTGAAATTACATAGCATTAGTTTTGTATGGCACTTCTTTTACTGAGCACAGTGCTTCTGTGATGCATTCATGTTGCTCATGTTTCAGTATGTTACATAATATTGCCAAGTAGTACTCTATTGTATGAATGTGCCACAAATTATTATCCATGTACCAGTTAATGACTTGACAGTATATTCTTTGTTCAGCACTTCAGAAAGAATATGTAAGGTTTGTATTCTTTCTTCTATAATCAGTTGGTATAATTTCTAAGCAAACCCATCTAACCTAAAGGTTTTTGTCAATTTAATTCTCTTATACTTAGAGGAATAATGAAAGGCTTAGGCAGTTTGTTAGGACCTGTTTCATGGCTCATATACAGCTGTCTTGTCCTCCCACAGCTGACTGGACGGCTCTTAGGAGGCTCTGTTATAAGTACACAAATCCTGATCTCCCACTTCCTGTCATCACATTGTAGATATTAATGTAGAAGTTTTAGAGAGACAAACATTTAGTCCACAGCAAATCAACTTCCTGTTGTTTTTCTTTTTTAATGGGAAAGTTGTGTTTTGTGAGCAAACACAAACAAAAAAGGAGATGCGACTGGGATTCGTGATGTGAAATTCTCAAAGAATCAATAAAAAGTTATGTTTTAAACATGTATTTTTTTAAAAAAAGATGCTAAAAAAGAGCATGAGAAACACATACTCATCTAAGTGTACACACACACACACACACACACACACACACACACACACACACACACAGAGGACATACAAATTGAATAATAGAAACCATAATATACAAGCAAAAGACCAGTAAGGTAAAATAGAGCAAAACAAATAAAACCTAAAAACAAAAGCCCAAATAAAACAATATGGGACAAAAAAAATCTTCAGAAATACTTTTGAGTTTGTGTTATATTGACCTTCTACTGCTTGGCTTGGGGCCTGCCCTTACGTGTGTTTTATATACCCATTGACACTCCCTTGAAGAAAGTAAGTTTCCCTTTGTAAGTGGTTATTAATGGGAGATAGCTTCTTGGCTGGGTATGGGAGCTCCTGCTTATTTCCCCATCTCAGTGCTGGGACTCTGTTTAGTTTGGATCTGTGCTGGCCCTGTAAATTCTGCTATAGTCTGAGTTCTGTGCTTCAGCCCTATTGTGTTTAGAAGACACTGTTTCCTTGGTGTCCTTCTTGCCCTCTGACTGTTAGAATCTTTCTGCCTCCTCTTCCACATAGTTCCCTGAACTCAGAGGGAAGGAATTTAATGAAAACATCCATTTAAGGTGCGCATTGTCCAGTTGTGGGTCTCTGTATTAGTTCCCATCAATTGCAGGAGCAAGCTTCTCTGATGATGGCTGAGTGAGACACTGATTTATAAGTATAGAAAAATGTCATTAGAAGTCATTTTGCTTCTACATTTCTTCTCAGAACAATAGTATTTGGATTTTCCCTGGGTCCCTAGGCTGTCTAGTACCAGGTTCGTGGCCACTGAAGCAGTGTCAGGCGTGGGTCCATCTCAGAAAGAAGGCTTTAAATCTAATTAGATAGTGGTTAGTTACTCCCACAACTTTTGTGCAACTGTTGTACCAGCAGGCAGGTCACCACTGGAGATGGAAGGGTTTGTAGCTGGGTTGGTGTTGACCTTTTTCCTCTGGTAGCTTGCAGAGTACCTTCTAGTACCATGAACACTAGTCCTTAGGGGTGAAGGCTCTGTTTAGGGACCAGACCAACTTCTGCATGTACAGTGAAATATGGAGGTGTTGTTTTCAGCAATAGGGCCTTACCATCAGTTCACTGAGAGCAACCAATAGCTTTGGCAATAGCTGGCGTATTTGTGGCTTCTGTGGGGCCTTTTGACCAACAACTCAGTTAGATGTAACCTATTTCTGACACTAGAGTTTAAACTTGGTAGTGAGAGATAGTCAGTCTAGTTAGGACTTTGTCGTTGTTGTCGTTGTCGTCGTCGTCCCCCCCCTGCCCTGGCTCTTTTTGGTAATTTCATTTAGATTTCTTTCATAAATATATATTTTAAGAAGCTTTTTCTGTAGTAGGTTTATGAATGATCTCTCAAATGCCTTTTAATGTTAGATGAACCTCCTTTCATTCTCTCCCTTACCCTTATCTTTCCTCTCCCTCTTTTTAATCCCCCTGTTCCAGTCTCTCTGCTGGTTATAACTATATAATCTATTTCCTCTTGCTTGGGAGAGCCTCCCCTCCCCACTAACTCTTTATTCCTAACCTCTGTTGTTATTCAGATAGTAGCATACCTACTGAAGGCTTAAAATATGACATCTATATATAAGAGATTATATGCCATGTTTGTCTATTTGGGTATGGGTTACTTCACTCACAAATGCTGTGAGATATCTTTCTATATGCTGTGAATATGTGTTGCTATGATTGGTGATAAATAAAGCTGCATTGGCCTATGGCAGGGCAAGATGGAGCCAGGTGGGAAAATGTAATATAGAGAGTGAAAGGAGAAAGGAGAGTAAGGGGAGATGCCAAGCCACCATTCAAGGAGCAGCATGTAATGGGATGCAGGTACAGCCATGGAACACATGATATATAGATTAATAGAAATGGGTTTATTTAAGATGAAAGAGCTAACTAGCAAGAAGCTTACCATAGGCCATACAGTTGGTAACTAATATAAGCTTCTGGGTGATTATTTTATAAGTGGCTGCAGGACCTCAGGGCTGGGTGGGACACAGAAAAACTTCCAGCTACACACAGTGTTTTTTTTTTTGTTTTTTGTTTTTTGAGTTCCATCCATTTAACTGCAAATTTCATAATTTCATTTTTTTTTGGAGCTGAAAATATCACATAGTAAAATAAATATATCACATTTTCTTATCTATTTCTCTGTTGATGAACATCTAGTCTGTTTTCAATTCCTGGCCATTATGAATAGAATATCATTTAATATACTTGAGCAAGAATCTCTGTAATAAGATGTAGACTTTTTTTTGGTATAGGCACAAGAGTGGTATAGCTGGGTATTGAGGTATATCTATTCCGAGCGTCCTGAGGAACTGCCACACTGGTTGCCATAGTGTACCTATAAGTTTACACTCCCAACAGCAATAGATGAGTGTTCCCTTTACTCCACATCCCTGTCATCATGAGCTGTCACTTAAGTTTTTGATCTTAGCCATTCTGACAGGTATAAGATTGGAATCTCAAAGCAGTTTTGAGTTGTAGTTCCTTGATGGCTAAGGATGTTGAACATTCCTTTTAAGTGTTTTTCAGTTATTTGTGTTTCATCTTTTGAGAACTCTGTTTAGTTCTGTGCCTCTTTTTTTTTTTTTTTTTTTTTTTTTTTTTTTTTTTTTGGTGTTTCAAGACTGTTTCTTCGTGTAGTTTTGGTGCCTGTCCTGGATTTGAGTCCAGGCTGGACTCAAACTCACAGAGATCAGCCTGGCTCTGCCTCCTGAGTGCTGGGATTAAAGGCGTGCGCCACTGCTTCCTGGCCTCTGTGCCTCATTTTTTAATTCAAGTATTTGTTTTCTTGCTTTTAGTTTCTCCTATATTTTAGATATTAACTCTCTATTTAATATGGAATTGGTAAAGATCTTTTCTCATTCTGTAGATCCTTGTTTGTCTGGATAATGATGTCCTTTTCCATGCAGAAGCTTATCAGTTTCATGAGGTCCAATGTATTACTTGTTGGTTTCAGTTTCTGTACTGTCTGTGTCTTATTCAGAAGGTCTTTTCCTGTGCCAATGAGTTCAAGACTGTTCCCCATATTCTCTCATCCATCAGATTCAGGGTATCTGGCTTTATGTTAAGACCCTTGATCTATTTGGAGTTGAATTTTGTGCAGGATGATAAATGTGGATCTATTTGCATTCTTATACATTCAGACATCCAGTTAGACCGGCACCATTTATTGAAGATGCTATCTTTTTTTCCTGTATGTATTTCTGGCTTCTTTATCAGAAATCAGGTGTCCATAAGTATGTGGATTTATTTCGTGTATTTAATTCAGTTCCTTGATTGAAGTGTTTGTTCTTATGATAATACTGTGCTGTATTTATAACTGTAGCTCTGTAGTACAACTTTGAGATCAGGATGGTGACACCTCCAGCAGTTCTATTATTGTTCAGGATTGTTTTAACTTTTCTGGTTTTTTTTTTTTTTTTTTTTTTTTTGTGTGTGTGTGTGTGTGTGTGTGTGTGTGTGTGTGTGTGTGTGTGTTTCCATATGATGCTTAAAACTGTCTTGATTTCTGTGAAGAATTATGTTGGAAAATTAATAGGGATTGTGCTGAATCTGTAGTTTGGTAGGATGGCCATTTTTGGTTGGATGGTCATTTTTAGTATATTAATCCTACTGATCCATAAGCATAGAATATCTGTCAATCTTCTGATTGTAACAGGTCTTTCTTTGAACCACCAGCTCCTGAAAGACAACACAGAGACTTCTTATTAAGTATAAAGCTTAGCCTTAGCTTAGACTTGTTTGCAGTAAGTTCGTAAAACTTAAATTAACACATTTATATTAATTTATGTTCTGCCATGTGGCTTGTTACGTCTCCTCAGTAGTTTATGTCCGACCTCCTCCACTTCTGGCTGGTGAATCTCTCAAATCAGCCAGATTCTTTCCCAGAGTTCTTATCTCTACCCAGAAGTCCCACCTATCCTCTCCTGCCTAGCTGTTGGCTGTTTAGCTCTTTATTAAAGTAATCAGAAGGTGTGTTAGGCAGGTGAGATAAAACAGAGACACATCTTCACATAGTGCACAAAATGATTATCCCAACACTAATATCTTCATTTTCTTTCTTCAATGTCTTAAAGTTTCTATTATATAAGTTTTTCATTTGCTTGGTTAGTATTACCACAGTATTATATTTTTTGAGGCTATTGTGAAAGTATTACTTTCCTGATTTCTTTCTGAATGTATTTGCTATTAGTATAAAGCAGTGATTCTCAACCTGAAGGTTGCATATCAGATATTCTACACATTAGATATTTATTACATTATGATTCATAACAATAGAAAACTTACAGTTATTAAGTAGCAACAAAATAATTTTATGGTTGGGGTCACCACAAAGTGAATTGCATTAAAGGATCACAGCATTATAGGAAGGTTGAGAACCACTGGAAAGGAAGACTGCTGATTATTTCATGTTAATTTTGTATATGCTACCTGGCCCAAAGTGTTCATCAGCTGTAGAAGGTTCCTTGTAGAGTTCCTAGGATCATTTATGTTTAAAACCATATCATCGACACATAAAGATTCTTTGACTTCTTTCTTTCCTATTTGCCTCCCCTTGGTCTTCTTCATTTGTCTTATTGCTCTAGCTAAGACTTTAAGAACTACATTGGAGATATAGGGAAAGAGTGAATGCCCTTGTCCTGTTCCTGATTTTAATGGAAATGCTCTGATTTTTCTCTCCTTTTAGGTAGCTCACAACCACTGTGAATCCAGCCCAGGGAATCTAACACTCTGTTCTGCCCTTCATGGGCACCTACATGCATGTGGGATATTGGTCTCTCATTATCAGTGTGGGAAGATCAATATGTGATTTAAGCTGTAGAAATGTTTTAGGGTCACTTATATAGACTATCATATCATCTGCAAATACTTTGACTTCTTCCTTTCCAGTTTGTAGCCCCTTGATCTCCTTGAGTTGTTTTATTGCTCTAGCTAGGACTTCAAGTACTATATTAAATAGTTATGGAGAGAGTGAACAGCCTTATCTTGTTCCTGATTTTAGTGGAGTTGCTTTGAGTTTCTCTCCATTTAGATTGTTGTTGGCTATTGGCTTACTGCAATTCTCCTTTATTAAATTTAGGTATGTTCCTTGCATCCCTGATCTCTCCAAGACTTTAATCACAAAGGGGTATTGAATTTTGTCAAAGACTTTTCCAGCATCTAACGAGATGATCATATGTTTTTTTTCTTTCAGTTAGTTTATATGGTGGATTACATTGACATATTTTCCTATGTTGAACCGTCCCTGCATCTCTGGGATGGAGCCTACTAGATTATGGTGGATAATCTTTTTGATATATGATTCTGTCTTCCATTTCTTGTATTCTGTTAGTGATGCTTGTGTCTATAGTTCCTATATCCCTATATTCCTGCTTACCTATATTTTCCATCTCCAAGATTCCCTTCGTTTGTGTTTTCTTTATTGCTTCTATTTCGGTTTTCAAGTCTTGAACAGTTTTTTCATTCATTTACTTTTTCTTGGCATTCTTTATGGAATTTATTACTTTCCTCTCATTGTGTTGTTCTGGATTATTATCATCAGAAAGCTGGTTTCAAGGTCATTTTCTTGAGCTTCAGCTATGTTGGCATTCAGGGCTTGCTGTAGTAGGGTGGCTGGGCTCTGGTGGTGACAGGTTACCCTGGCTATTGTTTGTGTTCTTTACTGGCCTCCAGGCATCTGGCTTTGGAGTAATTATAGGTTTAGGTGTCCATTTCTGAGTTTGTCTTTGTTGAATGGGTGTTTTTTTTCCCCTTGGTTTCTGTTTCCTCTCTGGTCTTCTGGCCTTAGTGGCCTATAGTTCTGGGGGTAGGCATGTCCTCTGTTCCTGTAGGGTACCTCTCCTGGGGTTCTGAGTGCTCACTTTACCTCTGGGGTTTGGAGGTTCTCGGAACTGGCCTGTACTCTGGTAGAGCAAGGGCCTGGGTTTCTGGATACTGGGATGACCTCTGGTAGAGCAGGGGTCTGGGTTTCTGGGTACTGGGATGGCCTCTAGTAGAGCAGAGGACTTGGTTTCTGGGTACTGGGATGGCCTCTAGTAGAGCAGAGGACTTGGTTTCTGGGTACTGGGATGGCTTCTGGTAGAGCAGGCTGCTTCAGCTGCAGTTGTGTGCCATGATATGGTGACGAGGAGAGGGGGCACTGTTGGGGGTAGGCTTGGAGGGCTCTGAGGAAGTGCTGGCCTTCTGCCTGCAGGGGCTTACCTGGGGTTCTGGGAACCAGTATGGCCTCCAGAAAAAGGATATGTCGAGAAGAGGAAGGGGCTGTTGGGGGAAGGATGGGCAGGCTCTGAGAAAGGGTTGGAGCTTCTGTGAGCAGGGCGTGCTTTCATTTTTTGTTTTGTTTTGTTTTTTGTTTTAATGCTGTCTTCTGCAGAACACAGTTTTCATTTTGACAAATTCTGTTTTAATAAATTGGTCTTTTATAGATGATATGTTTGGCAATATGTAAAAATTCATTGATTTAATCCACAATATGAAGATCTTTCTCTTCTCTTTTAAATAATTATTGTTCTTCATTTTAAATTTAAGTATGATCTACTTTGAGGTATAGTTTCTTTTGTGTGTGATATTAGGCTTAGGTCAATTAATATGAATGTTTTAAGTTTTCAATTGTGGTAACACTAGTCATCAAAAAGACTTTGTCTTTGCACAATCTAATTTGTTTAACAAATTAGATTTATCTTCAAGTATTTATTAAATATAACATTGCTGTGGGATGTTCTGTATGTCCTGTGGGAGCCTGTTCTCTGGTTTCTCGTGGCTTTACCCAGCAGGTCCGTATAGAGGATGATTAAGACCACGGGCCTGAGTGCAGGTGTCTGAGATTGTCTGCACTTGGCTGTGCTGTGGGATGGTCTGTATGTCAAATTAATCTGATTTGTCAATAAATAAAACACTGACTGGCCAGTGGCTAGGCAGGAAGTATAGGCAGGACTAACAGAGAGGAGAAAAGAAAGAACAGGAAGGCAGAAGGAGTCACTGCCAGCCACCTCCAGGACAAGCAGCATGTAAAGATGCCGGTAAGCCACGAGCCATGTGGCAAGGTATAGATTTGTAGAAATGGGTTAATTTATGATATAAGAACAGTTAGCAAAAAGCCTGCTGCGGCCATACAGTTTGTAAGCAATATAAGTCTCTGTGTTTACTTGGTTGGGTCTGAGCGACTGTGGGACTGGCGGGTGACAAAGATTTGTCCTGACTGTGGGCCAGGCAGGAAAACTCTAGCTACATAACATATATAATATAAATATAATATATATATATTATATTTATATTCAAGTATTAGATCAGTTTAAAAAATGATATTTTTTAAAAATTTCAGTGTCAGCCGGGCGGTGGTGGCGCACACCTTTAATCCCAGCACTCGGGAGGCAGAGCCAGGTGGATCTCTGTGAGTTCGAGGCCAGCCTGGGCTACCAAGTGAGCTCCAGGAAAGGCGCAAAGCTTCGCAGAGAAACCCTGTCTCGAAAAAACCAAAAAAAAAAAAAAAAAAAAAAAAATTCAAATTCAGTGTCAAATCTTTCACTTTTAGTTTGTAACTTATCTATTTTGTGTGCATATCTTACCAACTTTGTATTTTATAAGATTAGAAAATTTGCCTATTTGAATTTTTGGATTTTTTTAAACAGAATTCTTGAGTCTTTTTGACTATACAACCATATCATTTGCATATAGGCTGTTTTAGTTATTTATTGTTGTATTACTTTAATTTATTTTCCATGCCATATTTCTCTAGCTTGGAGTTCCAATTCTGTTCTTAAAGATTTGTTTTATTGTTAGTAGTGTCTATATATCTGGGTAAGCATATACCATGTGTGTTGGGTATACTTGCTGGCCAGCTAGAGTTGCAGAGAGTTGTGAGTTTTCTGATATGGATGCTGAGAACCAACCTCAGGTCTTCTGGAATTGCAGCAAGTGCCCTTAACTGCTGAGCCGAGCCATTTTTCCACATCCCTCCCCCACCCCAGATCTGTTTCACTGTGAATGGTGAACAATGTCTTTTGCTTTGTTCCTGATTTGGGAGGTAACCATTCAGTCTTTCATCATGAAGAAAGATACAGCTATAGATCTTTTTCTTGATATCCTTCCTGTGTTAGCTACTTTTCCACAAATGTGATCCAAAATACTTGAAACTTAAAGGAGAAAACATTTGTTTTCTGGCTCATCCTTTCAGAGGGTTCAGTCCATGGTCAGTTGTCCCATAAACCAGAGCAAAACATTGAAAAGGAGTGTGTGGAAGAGGAAGTTCTTCACTCTCTGGTAGACAAGAAGGAGGGAGAAAGAGAACTAGACCTTAGTGTTAGCCTTCCCAGTAACCTACTTCCTCTACCTAGGCCTATTCCCTAGGATACCTATCCAAATAACATCACCAGGAGGGGACCATATGTTCAAATCTGTGGAAGGTATTTTCTATATGAACCATAATATGCACACTGAAGAAGTTTCTTTATGTTTGTACTTTGCTGAGCATGTGTATTTTATAGCAGATGCTTATTATGTCCAATGTATTTCTTGCTACAACAAATTTGTATCTTTTTTTTTCTCAACTGCTGATCTGATATGGTTCATTTACTTTTGAATAGTGAATCATCTTTGCATTCCTAGGATAAACCTCATTTGATTGTGATTTGTTGCTCGATTCAATTTGCTCATTTATTTTTGTATTTTTTTTATCTTCTTTTGTTATCAGAATAATGCTTACCTCATACAATAAGATGAAAAGTATTCATTTTCTTGAAATATTATCTAGAATTAAAAATTTGTGTTAAATGTTTAATAGGTTTAGCAAATAGAACAATCTTATTATGGTTCTTTCTATAGATAGGGGGTTCTATCTATTCTTTAAATCATTATTGATTTAGAAACATTTATTCAGATGATCTGTTTCTTATTATGCTAATGTGGGCAGTTTTGGATGATTTAAACTACAGAGAACTTCCCAGTCTTCTTCGTGTATCCTTTTACTGTGTTCTCATATCTTGATTTTCTTTGTAACTATTACTAGAGGGTTTCATTGATTTTTTTCTATTGTTTTTATTTGTTTAATAGATTTCTACTCTTCATTATTTTTCATTGTTTCATATTTGTTTTCTTGCTCTTTAAGGTAGGAACTTAGATTATTGACTTAACTCCATTATTTTCTAAAGCAGCATTTGATAATATAAATGTCCTCCAAGGCACATTTTTAGCTGTATCTCCCAAATTAGCACTAGTTTAGCTACATTCCAACAATTCTCATAGTCATTCAGTTAAACATTTTTAGTTTTCTTTGTAATTTCCCTTTTAATTATGTAAATTATTTAGGTGTGAGATGCTAGATTTCTAATGTCTCTTCCTTTTATGTCTTTACTATTGACTTCTAGTTTTATTCCATTATGATAAAAACATGTTGTATGACTAGTTCTTACAGATGATCACAGGTTTCCATTATGAGTCAGGAAATGGTCAGTCCCATTGACCATTCCACATATTTTATGTACTAGCTGGATTATGTATTACATAAATGGTAGATCAAGTCGCGCTTCTGGTGCTATTTTCTGTTGTTTATCTCGACTCATTTCTATTCACTTCTCAATAATTACTAATAGACATGTTGAATTCTCTACTTGTTCCTTATGTGTCTTTTTTCTTTTGGTTTTAGGTTTTGATATTTGAATTTTTGAGCATTCCATTTTGGGGGGAGGGTTATTTGTCTTATATACATTTAACATTGCATCTTCTTGGTTATTTGACTTTTCATCTCCTTAGTAACTTTATTGATTCAAAATGTGTATTGTCTGATATTAATATAGCCACTCTCAATGTTTTTTGATGAATTCACACATGGTATGTCATTGTTTATCTTTTATCATGCCTTTTATGTATTGTTTGAAATGAGTTTCTTGTATATAGATATGTATGTTATTTTTAAGTCACTCTGATAATCACTCTCATTTACTTAATGTAGGTATGCCATTTAATGTAATGTTTTATATATTGAGGGTTATCCATATCATTTTATTACTACATTTCTATTATGTCTATTTTTATTTCTGCTTTTCAGTTCTTGAATTTTATGGTCTGTTTGAACAGCTTATAATATTTCATCTTCATTTCTCTATTGTATTTTTATTTCATTTGTCCCTTTAAAACTTTTTGAGACAGGTCTTATGTGATCTCAAGTGACTTTGAAGTTATGTATCCAAGGCTGGCCTTGAACTCCTGATCCTCCTGCCTCCATACCTCCCTTGAATTTTAAAATATATCTGTAATCAATACCTGTTCTCTCTCTCTCTCTCTCTCTCTCTCTCTCTCTCTCTCTCTCTCTCTCTCTCTCTCTCTTACCCTAGAAACTCTAATACATTAATGCATTCCTTAAGGATATAGATATTCTGAAAAATGAGCCAGTAGCAAACTTAGATGATGTAGGTCAGTTACTTGACATAGTCTACTGACATACTCAAGAGAAGAAGTAACATGATATATATAAGGTTGTTGGTTGTGAAGCTCAGTAAACCATTTTATAGTATAGAATTAGACCCTTTATACTTTACAATAACAATTAAAAGTATAGTGTGGCAGCTGGGTGGTGGTGGCATGTTTCTTTAATCCCAGCACTCGGGAGGCAGAGATAGGTGGATCTGTGAGTTCAAGGCCATCCTGGTCTACAAAGTGAGTTCCAGGACAGCCAGAGCTGTTACATAGAGAAACCCTATCTAGAAAAACAAAACAACAACAACAACAAAAAAGAAGTATAGTGTGTCAAATACGTAAATAGGTAACACAGTTTATTATTATTATCAAGTATAATGATATTACTTAAAACTTTATATCCTACACTTTCATGTGACTGCAATAAAGTATGTTTGTTCACATCAGCATGATCACACACACAGGAGAAGTGGATGTGCCTTTACAGTGGCAAGGATGCACTAGGAACTTTTTGGTTCCGTTGTAATTTTATGATACCACTGTCACATGTGCATTCCTGTCATTGACTGGAGTATTATACATTATATGACTGCATTATGTATTTATCTCCTTGTAGAATACTTAGCACATAGTGTCAGTTATCTCTTCAGTTGGAAAGTGAGAATGTTACTGTAATAGAAACCTTTAGTCCTCTATTCTGTGTTGTAGGTTTTGCTTGTTTGCTTGTTTTCTTTTAGTGCTGGGAGTCAAGTACAGGGCCTTTTGCATGCTATACAAGTGCTCTACTGCTGATAAATATTCTCTTTCCCCATATTAGAGTTTAATTTTTTTTTTACTCTTTGTATTGTGTGTATGTGCATCTGTGTGTTTGGTTATATGCATGTCAAGGTGTGTGTATGGAGGTCAGAGGACAACTTGCAGAAGTTGATATCTCTTTCCATCCTGTGGGGCCTGGGAATTGAACTCAGGTCATCAGCCTTGGAAGAAGACATCTTTTCCATCTGAGTCATTTTCACCAGCCTGCAACACACACACACACACACACACACACACACACACACACACACACACACACATTTGTATACAGAGGAAACCTTGTTGGATAATGTTAATAATTATTGGTTTCAATTGGCAAGTATATTTTAATATTTTTAAGAGATTACATTTAACATTTCCCAAGAAATTTTATAATTTGGGGCAATTTGGTTTTTCTGTGTTTTCACTATTTTTAATACTCTTCACCCCTTGTCATCTTTCATCTTTTTGAGGTTATTTTTCTGGAGCCTGAAGATCTTTTATTTTCTAAAATTCCCATTTTAAACTTTTGCCTGAAAATATCTTTTGTTCACTTTATTTTTGCTTGTGAGGTGCTTGTTTTTTTTTTTTTTTTTTTTTTTTTTTTTTTTTTTTTTTTTTTTTTTTTTTTACCATATTTGAGATAGGGTGAGGTGCTTGTCTGTCACCATATTTGAGATAGGGTTTGTTTGTTGATTGCTGCTTTGTAACCCAAGCTGTCTTGTCCACACACTTCCCGGGCCTCCTGTCTCTCGAGGTAGTAACATTGTGATTACAGGTGTGCACAACTGGACTTGGCTTCTTTAATGATTTCTAGGGTTGTGAATATATGTATCCAGGCCTGGGCTGCAAGTGCCTCACCCACTGAGCCATCTACACAGCCCATTGTATTATTAGAAAGTTGTCTGTATGTGATTAATTAGAAGTCAACAGATTTTTAAAATTTCAGTACCTTATAGAATAATTTGATTTTTACTGACTTAATTACTTGAGAACAGTATATCAGCATATAGCTGCTTCAGAAATAATTTGATTGCTTTTCTTCACACTAGGTCCTTTTACTAGTGTTACTCTATTTACCATGTCTTTGGTTTAGTTTCACTATAGTTGTTCATGTGTGTCTTAACTTTCAGCTCACTGCTAAGCTCCTTTATTTTGTGAGCTGTAGTTCACTACTGATGTTGAGTTTTTACTGTCCTGTATTACAATGTCTTATATTTTCCTTCTTTTTTTGTCAATTCCAGTGTATATTTTATGTTCTTTTTATGATTTCCTGTTCTCTACCAATTCTAAATTTCATTGTAATCCCTTTTACTCAATTTAGTTATTTTTATAAACTGTAACTTCATTGTATATACCTTCAGTGGATTTATTTCTGTTGTCTCTGAGTGTAATGTAGCATAATTCTAATCTAGTTTCAGCGGTTGAAGTCCTGTTTTGTTGTTGTTGGTTTTTTTTTTTTACACTGTCAACATTTTTCTAGTCTGAAAATCTCAAGCTAAAATACTCCAAGTTCTGTACCTTTTTGAGTCCTTACCATGATGCCACCAGAAGAAAGTTCCATACCTAATTTCATGAGACTAGTTGTAGTCAAAATGAAGGTACATTACTAATGTTACATAAATTATGTTCCTATAAATATGTAAATATTTTAAAATAAAAATTCAAAAAATACTTCTGCTCTCTAGCATTTCTGGTAAGGAATAGTCAACCTCCAGGATATCTTAGTGAGAAAGAGTTGATCCAAATTATGTTGATTACCATTACTAGAATAAGAATTTTCTTTCATTTTATTCCCATATACCAGAGCATCAAGAGAACGGTTTTTTTCCTTCTTTATATTGTGTATATAAAGGAAATTAAGACACATTCCTTTAAGGCTTCACTATTCATCATAAAAAAGCCCTTTCTGTTTTTTTTCTGTTAGGTGTTTCTGAAACAGTGCTTCACTTGGTCATGTATGTAGCTCATTTTTACTGGTGTATGCAGCTCATTGTCTTTCTGTCTTGAACTCATCATTCGTGTCTACGTGAGTCCAGAACTGAAAGAGTTATAGCTAAGGGGGGCAGGAGCCAAGGAGTACCACAAAGTCACACCACACAGCAGACCTCATATAAGAGATTTATTGGGAAAGACACAGGGTGACTGCCTCTGCTCAGGAGAGAAGCAGCAGAGAACTGAGCAAGAGCAGGCTTTATATAGTGTTGAGGGGGGAGCTTTCCAGGATGGCCTGAGAGTGGAGGGATTCTGTGGCCCGATCTTGGGGCAGTTTCTGCCTTCCCAGTGCTGCACCCCTGAACCCTACTCTAAGGGTTTCTTTATTTTTCTTTTCACAAGTTGGAAACTTAGCTGGGTGGGGTCTTGCCCTGAGGTCACCACTCAATTAATTCCTTCTCTTAATCTGTTTACCTCCTTGAACACAGGACTTAATTCCATTCCACTTTTTGGTGTTTCTTTTCTCCTTAAATTTTACATTTTGTAATTTACTCTGCCCAGCTTGCTCCTTTTCATTATAATTTTTCATGAGAGTTACCATTAATAACTACACAACAGAGTCTATACTAGACTGTTTAGAGATTTCTCCTGCCACGGGAATTAATCCAAAACATTCAGTTTAGCCTCAGGCAAACTTTATGACAAGGGCAAAATATCTTCTTCACCAAAATATTACAAGAATGATCTCTAGGCAATATACTAAAATTCTTCTCCTCTGTAACCTCCTGAGTAAGCCTCCCCGCTCCTCCCAGTTCATCAAATCACATTCAACACCGCTGTCTTTCATGCTAGTATGGCCCACTAAGCCGTGCTTAAAGTGTTCAACAGCTTTTCTAATCCACAGTCCCAAGGTCCATATTCCTTCAAACAAAAACATAGTCAGGCCATCACAGCAATACCCACTCCTGGCACCAACTTTTGTCTTAGTTAGGGTTTCTATTGCTGTGAAGAGACACCATGACCATGGCAACTCTTATAAAGGAAAACATTTAATTGGGGTGGCTCACTTAGAGTTCAGAGGTTCAGTGCATTACCTTCATAGTGGGGCATAGTGGCATGCAGGCACACATGATGCTGGAGTAGCTGAGAGTGCTACATCTTGTAGTCAACAGGAAGTCAGCTGAAACACTGGTCAATATCTTGAGCATATGAAACCTCAAAGGCCACCCCCACAGTGATACACTTCTAACAAGGCCATACCCATGCCAACAATGTCACACCTCCTAATAGTGTCACTCCCTATGAGCTTATGGGGACCAATTACGTTCAGACTACCACAGTATCGAAACTATGCTGAAGGGTAGGCCCAACTGTAGATGACCAACACAAAATGAACAAAATACAGTGGTATTTTTTATAGACTTTTGTCTCAAAATCCTTTGTTTGGACCTGTTAGTTACTAATCGTTTGCTTATATATTATGGTTTCTGATTTTGTGTTTTTTATGAGTTTTGTGTTTCTTATGCTTTTCATTTATTTAATTTAATTTTTTAAATTCCAGTTTGTCTCTTTTGTTTGCCTACTTGTTTTCTTTCTTTTTTTCCCAGTTTATTTTTATTTAATCACAAAGAGTCCAACAAAGTTCCAGAATATTTGTCACACTTCACCTCTGTTTTGGTTATTATGGAATTGTGAAATTGAAAAGGCAAATAAAACAGTGTCATCTGTCATAGAGTATACCAAGCCTAATGGTCTTCTCATATGAATAGACACATATGACTATTATTTTGATACCACATACTGAAAATTGTATATATAATGCCTTACTTTTGTCTAAAATTATGGAAAGACATCTTCCCAGAATATAGTAAAGTACCAACTTCATACTTCTCTCTCCTGATTCACAATATATCCTAGTACCTTAAGTACTGGGTTAAGTGCTGACTCCTTATGGTCCACAGAACTAACTGGGTTAAGTACTGACTCCTTGGAGGTCCACAGAACTATGCTTTTAACCCTGTTTGTTTTCTAAAGGGAGAGAAAAAGAAAGGGCATAGAATTGGGTGGGTGGGGAGGTGAGGAAGAGTTTGGGGAGGAAAATTGCGATAGATTACATGAAAAAGTTATTTTAAATTCTCTCTCTAGTTTTAGTTTTCTCCAAGAGATTCTCACTTAAAGATAAGCCCCCTGTCCAACAGAAAATGAACTCAATGATATTATCGTAGACTTTTTTTTTTTTCGTCTTACTGGGCTTTTGCTTATATATTAAGGTTTCTGATTGTGTATTTTTCTGATTTTGTTAATATATGCACACACACATATAGAGAGAGCAGTCTTAAAAGTGCATATTGATGAAACATTGTCATAAATAAGGCCTTGCTTGGATTAGTTGGAGACTAATATGAATAGGAAACAGAAAATAATCAAAATGGCTAGAACAGAAAGAGAGATCACAGTCTGAAATGGGGTCAGAGAAACAGGGGTTTACCTCTGCAGGGTCTTGTAAACCAGGTTAAGGATTTTGTTCTCTATCTTAAGAGTAACAGGATACCTTTGAAGTGTTTTAATCTGATGGGTGACATGATCAGATTAGTGTTTTGAAAAGATCACTCCAGCTGCACTGTGGCATACAGATTGCAGAGAGATAAGAGTGGTGAAGAGAAGCCAGATAAGGAGCACAGTAATCAGGGAGAGATGGAAAAGTAGCTTGGTCTAGGGATTTGCCATCAGACACATCAGTATGTGGACTAGAAACACTAATGGTGATCAACTGACGTTATGGTCTGTGCACCAGAAAGATACTGTCACTTTTCCTAGGCTAGAGTTACTTTGGAACAAACGATGCTATAAGGGATAAAACCACACTTTTATCTTTGACATGCCGAATTTCTAGAACCTTTAGAACATTCATGAGGGAGAATAAAGTAAGCCGGAAACCATGTAAGTGTAGTACTCAGGAGAATTTTGCTCTGGCGTCAGATTTTCAAGTCCTTTTTGTCATTAATTTTTTAGGTATTTTACTCAGAAATAGACAATTATAGAGACTTGTAAAAAAAGGGAGGCTACAGTGGCCAAAGCAATATTTCCCATATGGCATAATTAAATCACAGTCTCTACAGGATCTGATCCTTGGGCCACAACAAAGATAAGTACATTGTGCTGTGGATTACTTTGGATGCTGTTAAAACAAGTCTGGCACTATTGTTCTTACTGGAGATTGCAAAGATGAATAAGACACGGTCTTTGATCTTAAGAAACATCCATCTAGTTAGAGTCAGACACACTAATAATGAAACAATGTAGTGTGAGTACTGTGACGGAGATGTCTATTATATTAGGGATGCATGTTGAAGCACAGACAGCTAACCCCAGATTAGATAACCAGAGAAGGTTTTCTTGAAGTGGTGACAACCAAGCTATCTGGAAGAACATAGAACTAGGTAGGAAAAGGAACTAGGAATGGGAAACACAAAAACAAAATTAAGATAAGAGAGATCAAGGAATGTTATGAAAATACTTTTATAATCCCCTCCCCCACACTTTAGGTGAAATTACAATTTCATTGTTAAATACTAATAACCTAGAAGATTCCCCTGGAAACAAGAGGAAGATATCAAACATCGTTGGTTCTTCCATTTCCCCTTTCTGCTTATTTTTCCCCTCTGTTTCCTTCTCTCCTCTCCTTTTGTGAGTAAGTGACATACTTAGATAATATTATCTAGAAGCATATGTGCAGTAAAGCCTCATCTGCCAGATCACTTCCTAAGATTGTGTGCCCTTGTTTATCCATCTCTTAGCCAATCTCTTCTCAGAGATCTTTTCATAAAACTATAAGTAAATACAATGATATGTATTAGGGTATATGTATTTTTTAGATCTTTAGTTCATTCTGGTTAAAAAAAAAATAAAATAAAAGGAAGATATAGGAAGTGCTACAGGAGTTTTGATTGAGAGATTTTATACTAAAGAAACAGCACTAAGCAGAAGGCATTGGTGGCCCAGGGACCACCTAGGAATGTTGGAGTAAGTAGTGTTGAGAGTAGTGATGAAGCTCTCAGCTAGTGGCAGCTGAGAAAGAAGGAATGTTATCCCTTGATTTCATGTGACCTAGCTTTAGAATCTTCCCAGGTATTTAAGACAGGATGATATTGTAGAGGCCCTAAGGGTGCAGGTTGGAGAATTGTTTAAATGTAATATGGGAGACAGAGTATAAACCCAGAGGGTTTATCCATGTAAGGAGTGACAGGAGTTAAAACAGAAGCCTAACGTCATATCTTGCTTATTCATAGCTCTTGCACAGTATCTTAGGGGCCTGGTCCAGCTTTATTCTTTCCTCTAAGTTGGGTGATCTCTGGCAAGTTAATCGCTTTGTCTTCTTTTCCTTCTGCAAAGTGGCCCCAATAAACATAACTACTTCCAGGATTATTATAATTAATAGAGGAGATAATGTGTATGGAAGGGTTTGTATTGGGAAGCCATTTATTTAATCATTTGAAACTAGTAGAGAATGATATATGTCAGGTTATTCTGATAACTGGCCAATAGTTGCCTTGTAAAAGACCGCTTGAGTTCCTTGAATTTAATCAATCTGCCGTACACAATAGGGGATTAGACTCAATGATAACCCACACATTCCAATTCTGGGGTGATGCCTGACTTAGACACCTTTGAATCTAAAATTGTATGTTTTATAAGGTATATTTCAGTATAAAAACTACAATTCTCTCTGGTAGTGTTAATTTCTTGATTTATATTCATTAAGGCCAATCCCATTTATCTTTATAGACATAACTTTATTATACATTTAAAGTTTATTTTCATAAGACTACTTTCTTGTATAATTCCTTGTGTTGCTGTTTGAACCATAAAAGGTACTTATTATGTATATCTTTTTTAAAATGGTTATCTTGTACTTTTGAGACTATTGTTCGCCTTGCTCCTTTTAATCTGCCTATGAGGAATCCAAGCTGAATGGTAGGGAGCTGTGAAAATCCAGTTAGTGTGAGCTGTAATCTTTTTACTGGCTTCAAGTAGTTAGAGTACCATGCAGACACCCTGCAGATAACTAAGTCAGAATATACAGTAATCACCTCAACATGGATCCTGCCTTTACTGTGGTAAAACTATAGTAAAAATCACTGATGAACGTTTACTTTTTTAGAAAAATATTGGTCATGATATCAAATAAATGAGGATTAAATATTAAAGGCTGTATTTGCAGGTAGACAACCAAGTGTTTGTGAAAAGCATCGATTTCTGAATATTTGGTATTATGCAGTGTTTATGATATTCTTTGACTGTCATAAAGAAGGAAAGCAACATTGGAGAAAGAATATTGTTAATCCTCTAATCTTTCAGTTGTCTTCTACTTATGATATTACAAATGGAAAACAAGAACTATTAAAATAATCAAGCTTTTCTCCTATAGTAAAAGACAAGAAGACAGAATATGGCTCCTCTTTTTTTTTTTCTCTTTTTTCTTATAAAGAAACTGGTTCCCCAATGCAGTTTATTGGATTTCTCAGCAAAATATTCTCTAGTAACTTTGTCAAGTGATACTTTTCTAGGTTTGCAAGCTGATGGGCTTTTGTTTGTTTCCAGTTAGCAGGTCTCCCAGTCATTAGACTTGGCATTAGAGAGATGAGGAGTATGATGAGTAGTATGCTGATACCTTGTCCTCACTTCATTAGCATCCCACTTCCTAATACTGCCATCGTGATATTCCAGTGAAGCTTATAAAATAAGATAGACTATTTGTTGAAGCCCATCTCCTAGTGTTGCTGTTGGGACTCTTCCCACACCAGGAGTTTATAAGTCACAGTCATTTGGTAACCCCTGCTGTTCAGCATATTGTTCTGAAGCAGACTTAAACTTACTTGTTTGGAAAGAGTCCCAGGGTCTCCTCCAGGACAAAGTTTTCCTACAGTATGTGACTTACTCAGGTTTATTGCTTTACCTTAGGCAACTTTGTATTTCAACATGTGGATGCCCATGGTTGGTTAAAAACCGAAACCAAAACCAAAACCAAACTCCAGATCCTGAGGACTGTGGTTCTACATATTAATTTTTAAAAGCCCTTGTACTATAAAAATAATAAAATATGTCAAAAGTGGTAGAATGACCTTAATTTATCTATTTTTCACTTCCTCAGTTTTCAGTCTTTGACTGTTTTAGATGTATTATTCATAGGAATTTTTAAAAAACTGCTGATATATTACTAACATCTTCCTGAAGGTTTCAAAACCCATTGTCCCTTGGGGAAAATTATAAGTTTGGATGTGCCTTTAAGTTAATATTATAGTATTATACAATGAGTGGATTAGTATTCTTATTTACAATTGGAGCACTGTATTTGATAAAACTGGTTTTATAAAAATATTAAGACATTTGGAAGGCAGAGGCAGATGGATCTCTGAGTTTGAGGCCAGCCTTATCTACATAGTAAGCTCCAGGACAGCCAGGGCTGCACAGAGAAGCCTTGTCTCAGAAAATAAAAAACCAGACATTTGCTAATAGT
Source organism: Peromyscus leucopus (assembly GCF_004664715.2). Lineage (NCBI taxonomy): Eukaryota > Metazoa > Chordata > Mammalia > Rodentia > Cricetidae > Peromyscus > Peromyscus leucopus. Next base: position 45,040,507 of record NC_051068.1, read on the forward strand.
ATTACCATTATACAGCTTCTGATATTTGTAACCATAATTACCTCTATTGTCAGCATCTACTTTAAGATTTGCATCTTTGGTTGTGAGCCTAGCCTTTAATGGCTGAGCCATCTCTCCAGCCCAAACTCATGAAATTTAGACCAACACCTGTGGAGCCTCCATGGGACTGGACTAGGCCCTCTGCATAAGTGAGGCAGTTGTGTAGCTTGATCTGCTTAAGGGGTCCCCTGGCAGTAGGATCAGGATCCATCCTTGGTGCATGAGCAGGCTTTTTGGAGTCCACTACCTGTGGTAGGACACCTTGCACAGCCTTGAGGCAGGGAGAGGGGCTTGGACCTGCCTCTACTGAATGTACCAGGCTCTGCTGACTCCCCAGTGGGAGGCCTTGTCTTCTTGTAGGAGGGGATGGGGCGTAGTTTGGAGGGGGGAAGCTGGAGGGGCGGGAAGAGGGAAGACGGGGATCTGTGATTGGTATGTAAAATGAATAAAAAAAATTTCTTAATAACAAAAAAGAAAAAAAAGATTTACATCTTAAAAACTTAAGCTGAGCTTGAGATGGTGACTGTAATTAATAACAATGTATTCTCCACTTGGAATTCCTGGGAGTTGATTTTAAGTGTTTTTAATCACAATAATGGTAATTATATGAAATGATGACTACATCAATTTCCTCAGTTCAGTTATCTTGATGTGTGTGTGTGTGTATTTAAAAATATTTTGCTGTATAATGTCAGCAATAAGTTTTGTCAATTAAAAAAAAGCAAGCAAGATTAATTATCATCACCAATTATATGTACTCCCAATCTCATCTCATATCTGGCTAGTGTGTATTCACTTCCTTTCCACTGACTTATGCATTCCCAAATCAGTGACTTTAGCATTCCCCATTAAAATGCCTCATCTTACTGAGACCAAATCTTACCTCTTTTCATTGTTTATCTCCTTTTTATCTTTACTTTCCTCTTACTCAAATTAATTTATTCTTTCTTACTGATAATGCTAGAGTGTCTTTGGTTGTATCATTTTGCTCCATATCTCATTACTTCCCCAGATGATACTCTGTTCCTTTCTCTACTAAATAATAAAACACATATAGACATATAACCCCTAACCCTCGCTTGGCTTTTCCTATCTTTCAGTATTATTCAATTTCTTTGCTCTGTTTCAATAGAATTTTGGTTGACTTTCTTTTTTTTTCTCCTTTTATTTTATTTTACAATACCATTCAGTTCTACATATCAGCCACGAATTCCCTTGTTCTCTCCCCTCCTGTCCCCCTCCCCTCCCTCCCAGCCCACCCCCCATTCCCACCTTCTCCAGGGCAAAGCCTCCCCCCGAGGACTGAGATTGACCTGGTAGACTCAGTCCAGGCAGGTCCAGTCCTTGGTTGACTTTCTTATTTAACCTCTTATTCTCCTATCCATGTTTTAACACATAGGAAATTCTATTCTTACTATCCCAGTAAAACTGCTCTGTTAGTCAAGTGATCTGGTCTTGTCAGTTGCCTCCTGTTTAGCCAAACCCAGCAGACACTTGTTTTTACAGATTTTTCCAGCTTTGATCTTCCTGTGTTCCATCCTTCCTTTTTGCTGACATCCCTTCCTCTCCTGATTTCCATTGCTCTCTTACTGACCCCTCTCCTCCTGGCCTTTGCTTTGTAGGTATGGAGATCTGGTAATTGAATCCACTATCTTCCCATTGACCCTTTCTCTAGGCTGAGGTCTAGTAGACTTCTGTAGAGTTGTGTGCCACCTTTTGCAACCCGATTTTTATGCTGATGGCATCTCCTGAGCATCAGTACTGATGTTCTCATTTTGAAATCACAGTATGTCTTATTTTAGAATAGAGAATGGCTAAATCCATACTCATTTTTTTTCTTTCTCATTTCCTCAGGATAAATGTTCTGAAATCTAAAACTCAGAGAGAAAATTTCAGAGCTGTCATCATAATACAGGCACAGTTTAAAATGAGTAGCAGAAATAAAATGAATTGTCATAATTTTAATTTAATATAAAATTTCAAAGATATGCCAGGTGGTGGTGGTGCACACCTTTAATCCCTGCACTCAGGAAGCAAAGCCAGGCAGATCTCTGTGAGTTTGAGGCCAGCCTGGTCTACAGAGTGAGATCCAGGACAGGCACCAAAACTACACAGAGAAACTCGGTCTCGAAAAGCAATAAGCAAACAAACAAAAAATTAAAGATACATTCATGCAGGTGCCTTCATAGTCAAAAGCATCAACCATTCAAAGTGGTAGCTGCTAGGAAGTAAATATGCACATAAATTATTTCTATTTATAGCTGCGAGTGCCATGGCCCATCACTTGGCAGAAGATAACTTCTAGGGAAGAATATAAAGACTAACTTTAAACAAGTGTGTGTGTGTGTGTGTGTGTGTGTGTGTGTGTGTGTGTGTGTGTGTAGGTCAGAGGACAGCCTGCCTAAGGAGTTGATTTCTCCTTCCACAATGTTTCCTGGTGATCATTCTTGGTTGGCCAGTTTTCCAGGTAAGTCCCTTTACCCACTGAACCACCTTGCCAGCCATCAACTAACTTTTAAACACTGAAAAACAACATAAAGAGAAAGGGTGTCCTTCCCACTTAGTCAATACTTTGAAGTGTTAGTAGAAGGAAAAGAGGAATTTCTAATTTAAGTGGGAAATTATTGATCATAAATTTCTTTTCTTTGACTGGGGGGAAGAAAGTAAAAACTTCCCTAACTTGATCTGTTTGAATCCCTTTCCAACTATGTTTTTAATTTTTTATTTTCTTGAGATTATAATATAATTATATCATTTCTACCTTCCCTTTCTTCCCTCCATCCCTTCCCATGTACCTACCCCCCCCCACAATCTCTTTCAGATTTATGGCCTCATTTTCTTTAATTGCTGAGGTGTGAGTGTGTGTGTGTGTGTGTGTGTGTGTGTGTGTGTGTGTCTTTTCCTAAATGTATAAGTATAACCTAATCAGTTTATATAGTGTTACTTGTATGTTTATATTTTCAGGGCTGACTATTTGGTATTACATAACAAATTGTGTGGATCGTCCCTGGGGAAGACTATTTCTTCTGCTCTCAGCATTCCTTAGTTGCTTGTGGTTCTTTGTCTGGGGTTGAGGCCTTGTGAAATTTTCCCACTTACAAGTTAGCATGTGTGCTGGTATTGTCCTTGTTCAGGTAGTTTAGGCAGCCATATTGGTGAGAATTCATTGATGTAGCTTCTCTGACATTTTTAGGAGACACAATCTCCTAACAAACTTCCTGTCCTCTAGCTCTGATGGTCTTTCTGCCCCTCTTCCTCAATGATCCCTGAGCCTAAGGTGCAGAAATTGTGTTGTATATGCATCAGTTGGAACTGGGCACAGCTGTGCATTTTGATCAGTTGTAGCTCTGTGTAATGCTCTCTGTCTGTTGCAGAAAGCAGTTTCCTTAATGATGGGTGAGACTTATCTTCATGTAAATGGATAAATATTTAGAATGGAGTTAGGGACTATGCTGTCTTAGTAAAGTGGCAGTTGTTGGTTTTCCTCCAAGGCCCTAACTTCACTGGCCCTGGGTAGCTGGCAAAGTTTCCAGTTCCAGGTATGAAATCCTTCTTGTTGAGTGAACCTGAAAACCAATTAGAGAGCTGTTGGTTATCCCCAAGATATGTATGCCACTACTGTATCCTTAGGGTTATCATGCCAAGCTGGTCATTGTTGTGGTTCATAGGCTTTATAACTGGGTAAGACTGCTGATTGCTTCCTTCCTTGGAAAACTGCATTGTGCCTTCTGGTACTATGAAGGGAAGAGGCTTTCAGGTCATATCCAGGTTGGGTCCTTGGGTCCTGTGTCTGAAGTGCATTGTATCTTCTGCAATAATGACGTACCTTCTATCTTTGGGGACAGGCGTGGGGGTGGGGTGGGGGAGGCAAGAAAGGACAAGAGCCACAGTCTGCAATGTTTGGGAATCTCTTGGACAGCTATGACCAACAACTCAGAAAGGGGCTTCTTATGCCTGGTGTAGGGGTCTTACTAGTCTGTGGCTCTTGGGGGAACTTTACCAGCTCAGATGGGAAAATTTTATTATTTAAACTGTGTATGTATATGGATATAAAGACTTTACATGTATTATTGGTATTTTAGGTAAATAGTTAATACTGGGATTCCTTGTGACTTTCTCAGACATTCTTTCCGTTGTTTTGTCTTTATCTCCCCTGCCTAATTAAAGCCCCCTGTTTTTTCCCTCTTGGGTCTTCAGATCTTTTGTTGTCCCTTGTCCCCATCATGGTTCCTTTTTTACTTTTCTTGTTTCTGCAGTATACCCACATCTAAAGATTTGGAGCTTGGAATTTTAGAGGAGATAGAATACATGATGTTTGTCTTTCTGAGTTCAGGTTACTTCTCTCAGTATGAATATTTTCTAGTTCTATCTCTTTACCTGCAAATTTCATGATTTCATTTTCCTTTACAGCTGAATGTCATACTCGTGTGTGTGTGTGTGTGTGTGTGTGTGTGTGTGTGTGTGTGTGTGTGTATGTGTGTGTAACATTTTCATCATCCATTTGTCAAGTTGAAGGACATTTTGGTTGTGTCCTTATTCTAGCTGTTGGGAAAAGAGTAGTAGTGATCTTGCCTCAGCAAGTATTTGTGGAATAGGATGCTATTATGTGATTTTTTTCTACTCTCTTTCTTCTTACCTTTGCAAAACTAATCGTTTTTTTTTCTCTTAATAATGGGAACATACCTCAGTACAACAAGGGAAATTGTAGATTGTTATGGTAGATACATAGCTTCAGAGGGCCAGTCCAGCTTTGCAGATAAGTGAACTGAGGACACCAGCTGTTAAGTGAATATTTTCCCAACATAGCCTAGCAAGGTTAAGACTTTTGACATACTAAGTTGTGCAGTTGTGTACTCATATCTCATTGAAGGCAGGGATATTTCTCTACATAGAGATTTTGTGTCCCAAAATATGACATGACAAATAAATACACTAACTAAAAAGTGCAGTGCAAGTTCAGCCAGTTGCTGTGCTTTCCCCTAAACTCACTGCTGCTTGGAACCTGATTAACTTCTATTCCCATTCATCACTGGTATTTCTGTAATTGCTTCCCAGAGCCAAAGGGGTTTTCTTGTGTTGATCAAAAAGATTTACATCTTTTTTGACTCAGAGGCTATTAGAAGGCACTAGGACGGATTATGATAGAATTATTACAGGTGAGCTAGTGAGTTGTCTGACCATTTGCATAAATTTAACCAAAGAGTTGTAAGACAAAATATCTTATTTTTAATAGGAAAAAAATTGGGGGTAGGGTACTGAACTGTGATAAAACTCCACGAGAGTTTCTAAAGCCCTTTTAACCTCACTAAGATTAGACACTAAAAATAACAACTGGAGCTGGCACCACAGCTCAGCAGGAAAGGTGCTTGCTGTCCAGCCTTGCAAGCCTGACAACCTGAATTTGTTTTCTGAACCACAGAGTTGTTGTTGGACCTCCACACTCATGCTGTGGCACTTGTGCCCATCCCAAACCACCCACTACACACAAATTGCTCTAAGGAGAGTAAGAGCTATATTTAAAGTAAGGCTTATATCAAGCAGTCAGTCAGAAAGGTATAAACTGCATTATAGACAGTCCTCGACTTGTTATAAATATATATATATATATATTTCAACTTAAATCACTAAAATTACATATTAAAATTAAAAATTATGATGTGCAAGGGACTTACATTCAGCAAAAACCATGCTTTGACTTTTGGGTTTTGAACATTTTAAGGTTAGCAGCATGGAGTATTGTACTCTTTTGTACTCAGTGGCAGTGAGAGTCAGTTACCAGAGAACTCTGTAAGACATTAAGCACTGATGGGCTCTGGGGTAGAAGATTTGGCCAAATGTAAGCTCCTGAAGGAGTCTGATTGAGTCTTTGGTGCTTTGTAGATGAGGTATATCAAATGCATTTACACCTTATACATACATCTTAATGATGATTCATTTAGATGTAACCCTATTGTACAATGAAGATGTCCGTGATTATTTGAGTGGAGGGAATTTCCTATGGAGAATTGGGAAGATAGATATAAACAGATGATACAGAAGAAAGCACAGGCAACAGAGTAACAGAAGGGAACAGATGCCAAGCTTAGGGAAATAAAGACAAGTCACTAAATGTAGCTGTAAGTTTTCTAGTTCTGCCCAGCCCCACGGTTCAGCAGCCACTTATAAAATAATCTCAGAGGCTTAATATTATTTGTAAACTGTATGGCCTATAGTAGGCCTCTTGCTAGCTAGCTCTTATATCGTAAATTAACCCATTTCTATTAATCTATGTTTTGCCACGTGTTCCGTGGCTTTACCAGTCTGCTGGCATGTTGCTCCTTGAGCGGCAGGCTGCATCTCCTCTATCTCTGCCTTTCTTCTTCCTGTCTCTCTCTTGGATTTCCTGCCTGCCTATAACCTGACTCACTATAGGCCAGAGCAGCTTCTTTATTAACCAGTCATAGCAACATATATTCACAGCATACAGAAAAATATCCCACAACAATTAAGACTATTGTGCCAGGTGTGATGGTGCATGCCTTTAATCCCAGCACTTGGGAGGCAGAGCCAAGGAAGGGTGCCCACTTGATACTTGGAACTCAGACCTCTGAAGAGAAGGTGTTACTCGGTTATGTTAAACGAAGGCAGCTTACAGGCTTGTGGGAGAACTCCATAAATACAGGAACCAGACCTCTCAGAAAGGGAACTGGCTGCTAATGCTTCTAAGGGAATATAGTTATTTTCAGTTTTGGAGAATGGGGGTAACAATCTCAGAAACTGGAAGTACTAGTAAGTTATTACCTCTGAATAGTAATTGCTTGAACAACTCTGACAGAAATAGCAAGTAGAGAAAGTTTCTCCAAATAACCTGTTTTCTTCTAAAAACCTATCTCAAGAACCTAGTAGGGGAACTATGAGAAGAGGAAAGGCATTTGTAAAATCCCTGCCTCAGTATGCTGTCACTGAAGTCATACCTTAGTAATTAGTACAAACATTAATTGCCAGTTTTATCCCTTTTTACTGGACCTCAGTTCTCGTTGCTGATGAGTCCTAGTAGGTTGTAAAAGTTGTTAAGTTATGTGGCTGACTAAATCTTTTGCTCTCAGCATACCTGATGTTATTTTATAGAATATTACTTAAGCTTTGCCCATAGTAATACCATGGTAAAATTCTTGGCTTATTAACTGCTTTCTAGGGATCAAAGCTATGGCTCAGCAGTTAAGAGCACTGGCTGCTCTTCCAGAGGACTTGGGTTTGATTCCCAGAACTTACATGGTGGCTCACTACTGTCTGTCACCCTAGTTCCAGGGGATCCAGTCCCCTCTTCTGGCTTCCACGGGCACCAGGAATGTAAGTAATACCTTTATATCAAGTGCCCCAAGTGCCAAGTTTACCTTTCTTTACATGTTTTCATTGCAAAACTTCTATTATTTTCTCCCTCTTATCTTCCTTCTCTTTCTGTATCCCCTCTGAATATTACTGAATACTTGGTGTCCATAACATTATTTACACATATATTTGTATATATGTACACGCTAAAGCCAAAAGGATGATGATAGTTAAATGTACATATGAGTAATTAGATGCTTTTAAGATTTTGTGTAAGGAGTCCTGGAGAAATAGGACTTTTGAGCAGTGATGTCCACTTTTGTTTCTTCGTTATCCACATCAGGAGAAATCATTAATTTAACAATATTTAATTGTCATTAACTGGAGAGAGATACTAACAGAATTCAACTTGAAAGTGTATTGTTGGGTTCAGTTTAACTTTGGAGGGCTAAAACTATTGTAATTACTTGAGAGTTCTATTTTTCTCACCAAATCAATTTCCAACAGCACTGGAGGGTTATTAGCACTGTAGACAATAAATGCTGTGTAGTGTAAGACTTTGGTTCTAGTCCAAACTTAGTTATTGAATAGAGACTTAATTATTGAACAAAGGTCACATTATCCTTCTCTCTTCTTCCTATCTTCCAAAGAAATCAGATTTCTAATTTTCTTTTCTTCTTGGCATGCATCAGTTATGTATAGTAATAGGATTCCTAAAGATATTTTGATATAAGTAAATCATGTATTTTGACCATATTCATCTCTTTGCCAATTCCCTTCCTCTCTCCCCCATCTCCTGATAGTTTCCTGGTGTCTCCAGTCTTACTTCTACTTTCATGTTATATAGTTGATGTATCAACTTTTATGGTGTGTGTGTGCATGTGTGCGTGTGTGTTATAAGATCTAAGGTTCACAATGAGAGAAACATGGTATTTTATTTCTGATAATGAATTTTGCCTAATATGATGATCTCTACTTACATCTATTTTCCTCCTCAAGACATAATTTCATTCTTATTTATAGCTAAATGAAAACCACGTGGATATATACTGCATTAAAAAAAAAAAAACATTCATCTGTTGACCTAGGGTTTCTATTGCTGTGATAAAATGCCATGACCAAAAGCAACTTGGGAAGAAAAAAGGTTTTATTTCATCTTGTACATCCAGGTACTAGTCCATCATTGAGGGAAACCAAAGCAGGAACTGAATCAGGACAGGAACCTGGAGGCAGGAACTGATGCAGAGACCATGGAGGAGTGCAGCTTATTGGCTTACTTCTCAAAGCTTTCTCAGTCTGCTTTCTTATAGCTCCCAGCACTACCAGCCTAGGGGGTACTGCCCAGAGTACGCTGGCTCTTCTCACATCAATTATCAATCAAGAAAACACAAGCCAGACAGTGGTGGAATTTTCTCAATTGAGGTTCCCTCTTCCAAGTTGATTCTAGTCTGTGTCATAATGACGTATTACCAGCTGGGATAGTAATTTTTTTCCTCATTTGCTTTACCAAAATTTCTATATTTGTCTTTTCTCTTAGCATGTGTGCACAGGTACACACATACTCACCTACAGAGTAAATTTCTCTATTCCCTTTACTCTTAACTATTTTCTTGCACTTTCATAAGTGACATTTGAAAACACATCAACAATGTAATAATCAAAATCAATAATTGTGACATTTGTACAGTATTATTATCCACTCAACATTGTACTATCCAGCAATCCATATTCAGTTAAGTTATATTTATAATTATATGTCCATGAACTTTACCATCATCTGAGATCCAGTCCAGGATCATGTAATGGACCTACTGTCATGTCTCTTTATTCTCCTTTAATGTGAAAGTTTCCAAGGTTTTCTGTTTGGTTGGCTCGTTGGTGTTTTGTTTTGGTTTTGGTTTTTTGTTACCTTAAACATACATGGGCCAGTTGATTTATACAGTTCATCAAGTTGTATTTGTCTAATACTTCTTCATGTTGATCCAGATTGTGAATTTTGGTAAGGAATATTTAAGAGTAATGTATCATCTGAATATATCACATCAAGAATCTTGATGTTGATTTGTCCTGTTTACATCACTTCATTTCATCCAGTTGAAAGTTGACTTGGTCTCTGTAGTAGTCAGTTAATATGCACACTGTTGCCTGAGTAAATAACATATACTTTCTCCATATGTAGTTCCCTAATCTCATTTGGGGAACAGAACAAAACAAACTGGGATTATTTGTTTAACATTAGTGAAGAGACTGATTAAATAAATGAAGAAATAAAATAGATTTATGTTCATCACTTGCATTGATTTTAAATTTGTTTTCTATTTACTGTACTTGGAAACATATATTTTTTTACAGACTACTTGTTCAATAACCCATTTTACAATGAATTTCAGTAAGAGATTTTATTTTATTTTATTTGTGTGTGTGTGTGTGTGTGTGTGTGTGTGTGTGTGTTGAGTGTGTTTGTGTGTATACCCATGAAGGTCAGAAGAGGGTGTAAGATCCCTTGGAGTTACAGGCAGTCATGAGCTGCCTTGTGTGGGTCCTTGGAATCAAACCTAGGGCCTCCAGAAGAGTTGCAAGCACTTTTAGCCACCAAGCCATCTCTTTTTCCCTCTATAATCTTAGTTTTAAAGTTTTAAAAACATTTTAATACTTTATTCCTTTTACTCATGTGATGCTGAGTCCTATTCATGTATATTCTTACTGATTTTATTAGCTGTTTGAAATTAAATCTGGGAAATACCAATATGTATATATTTTATCTACATGAATTTTAAATTATGAAACACATACAAATATATTCTATAAATACACCTTTAAAGTAAATATATTAGAATATATTCCTTTAAAATATTTGACATACAAGATTCTAGCTGCCTTTAGAAAGTTATTCTAGTATTTAACACACTCTAGAAATCCTTTTTTGTAGTTGAACTACTTTTGCATTTCTGTTTCTTCTTTATAGTTGAAATGAAAAAAAAAAAGTTACCAGTCTGCTTAAAGACAGCTGCCAGATTATTGAAGACCTGTGTCCTACGAAATAACTTTAACTTGAAGATAGCATTTTCCAACTTGGGTTCCACATTGTTACCCACTTGTGACTACCCCGATATTGCTTATTTGAAATCTAGAATGCAACAAAGGCTAAGGACTCTTTATTTATGGCCTATAACTTTTATGCCTTTAAAATATCAGAATGCTGTATTGACTTTAATCAAAGCAAAACTCGTGTGTGTGTGTGTGTGTGTGTGTGTGTGTGTGTGTGAAAATGCTGTGACACACTGATAGTAGTGGGGTTTTATAGAAAATTGGATACAGAAACTGTTTAAAAATTAGTAGTTTCACTTGCCATTTAATTTTCCAATTGCCATTTTTTTATTCAGTGCTTTAATAAAAGACGTAGGAACTCTAAGCCTGATAAATAACTGAGTGAAAGAACAAAGAAAGCTAAAAAGTTGTATAAATGTCATCAAAAATAGACTAATTAGAATATGACAGTAGGAATAGACTGTCCTTTATCCATAGAGTAAAATGTCACTTAATATTCCATCTTTCTTATTTGATGTATTGATTTGTAACTCTGATCTTAACTTTTCATGAGCAGAAATTGCAGTAATTGAAATAGGCATCTCTCTCTATGTTGTGTTTGTCATTATGCAATTGTATCATGTTTCATTTTATTCTTAAAACATTCGTTTAATATCTACTGCCTAAATTATAATTTATTTTTACTTATGAAGGATTATGCAATTCTTAAAGATCATTAAATTGGAGGAACAAAATCATAATTGTTCAAATTTTTAACATTCAGTATAAATAAACGAAGGTTAAGTTGTATCCTATTTAATAGAAAGTATTCCTGTTTTTTGACAACTTTTTATTACTTTATTCTGCAAAAATAAACATTATGTGGGATATTATACATAAAGCTTGTTATTATAAAATTGCTGTCTGTAAACCTATAAGTGTGTGTGTGTGTGTGTGTTCACATGCACACTCACACACTCACTGTGTATATGCATGGTGCTTGTCAAGTTTGTGATTCTGCATCAAAGGATGGTGCTCCAGACATGGGGAAAAGTGTATCCTTACTTGTTTCACAATGTTTACCTAATGTCTTGAATCAGGATTCAACTTTAAGAATGAAGTCATGTTTCAGTTTATCTCAGAGAAATAAGATACATAATTTAGAATATCTTACACTTCTAAGGGGGATTGATATTATATACTTCATGTTAAAGCCTGGTGAAATTTCCCACTTTGTAGCCATATAATCACACTTTTCCTAAGAATCTGGGCTCTATAACTCATGGCTTTATAGTCAAGTCAGTTGTGTGGCAAGGTTTACTAACAAATGAAAGTAGTTTTTAAATGTATTTTTAAAGAGGCATTGTCTAAAGTTTGGAGCTTTGTCCTGAATTTCAGCAAAAACAATTTACTACTCTTAGCCACTTACTTTGAAGGATAGAATGATGGGTGAAAAACATAGGACAGAAATAAAATTCATAGATTGTTGCTTTCCCAGTGGTTTTTCTTTCGTCAAAGTGACTACGACCTTGAAAGGGACATGCACACTGACTGTTGCAAGTGAGGATTCTTTTTAGCATCCTTTGTCTTCAATGGTGACTTCATGGTCTTAAGAGTAACTAAAGACGTTTCTCATCAGCAAGCCAACCTTTCATATTTTTCTCATGGTACTGTGAAGCTGTTGGCTTGGAATCTTTGCACACATGAGCATGTTCTAGTGATTGCAGTGGGTCAGAAATTATAAGCAAGACCTGACAATCTAATTGTTAGGAGTAAATTAAGAAAAATATTTGAAATCAACTGCGTTAATAGGATTTAACTTGATTATAAGAACTCAATAGAAATGTTGCAGTGCCATAATGAAAAGAAGCTTACTATTTTGTATTTAAGGTATTTGAATTGACTCCTAAGGCATTTATGTTTCTGAAAACCATGAATTTTCATATTCTCTTCATGATAAATGCTGTGTATTTAGAAAAATCAATATGAAAATTTAGCTTTAAAGAATTCATGAGGAGAAACATAATAAAATCTTGATATATTATATACAAAAGGCAAATCCCTGATCATTTGTTTTTATGCAGATGAGTTTGATTTAGACATAATTCCCTAACATCACCATGAATTTCCATCTGTGTAACCTTGATGTTCTTAAGCTGCCTGCAGTTACCTCATGCTCTGGGCTATATTCACTCTGCATGTATGGAAACTGTGACTATCTTAACACTTGGATGATGACATGAATAACAATTGTTTGTTGATCTTATTCTCTGTCTCCCTGGATAACTTGCTGTCTGCAAAGGCTGAATAAGTGGCAGATAGCTTTTGTCATCCCTTATCCAAGCTGTACACTTGTAAGGAAGAGCAGGGATAATCGCCTCAATCTAATTAGGGGTTAAAAGAGGCCATGACTGTGATATGGCAGTGAGACACCTTACTGTAGCAATCCTGTTTGCATTAGAAAACTAAGGTTGTCATATTGATTATTCAAATGGGCTTGTATTGGCCAAACCTCAATGGCTTGTATTGAAGCTCAAGCAGTTGAAGGTCCCAGCTATTCACAGAAGACCTGTGCTACAGCATATCTTAGATTGTGGCTGGTTTGCTACTTGGAAGTTTTAAGGATGAAGGCAGGGTTTAGTCAGGATATTTAAAGGTTAAACTGATCTTTAGAAATTGAATTCAATGTCCACCTATGATAGCCTTGATTGTGTAAATTTTGAATAAGTAATGATCTAGTGATATTTTAGGTCTCTAACTGAAGGAAGGTATAATTTATATGTATATTAAAGTATTATTTAAAACTGTTTTAGCTATGAGATGATGTTTATCTTGATGGTTAGATGTAAAAAAATACAAAGCTAACTGATTGTAACGGTTTAATACTGTGATACGAATGAGACTTTACATAATAGAAATTGTATACAACACCATTGCCCTGCTACAGCTTTCTTCATTCTTTTTGGTCAAAGTTTGCAGCCTCCAGATAGAGGCCATTGCCTATTTTCTTCCTGGTTCTGGCTCCAGATCTTTTTTCCCTGTATTCCCTTTTCTTCTTTAGTTCTTCAGTTGGATATTCTGGTCCTTGGATGTGTTCTTTAGTAATGAAAAAGATTCATGGTAGGAAATAGAAACAGTCTCTGAAGATTTCTTATTTTACTAATCTTAAGTCAGTTTTGTTCAAATGCTCTTGTTAATCAACCATAACTCCAGTTAAGTAGCTATATTTCAATGACTTAGACCTTGAATTCTTCTTTGAAGACTCTATAACTAAACCAGTTTTTAGAATGAAAAGTTAGATTGATACTCCCCAGTAGTAGTAATTGCTTATATTTGGTTTGCTTTTTACTTTCTCGTCTATGATTATTATCTTGATACTTGGAGTTACTGTTATTCTACTAATTTCAAACAGTCAGTTATGGTGGTTGTTTTTGTTGTTAAACTCGTAGTATGCTGCTGAAGAACCCTCTTCAGATTGGTTCCTGTGTTCCTTTTTCAGACTCCACTAGTTTAATAATGATCCCCCCACAGGCCCCTGGTTCAGTTTCAGATTGAATGATTTTTTTTTTTTTCCCCAGAGCCTGGAATCAGCCACATATCCAAACAATTCCAAGTCAGTTTCATCCAAAGTAGTATTTGGGAAACAAATCACAGGAGTGCCATTGTTTTATGTTAGAGGACAGTATTTGTAAACATAGTTGTTTCATTGAGTCTAAGATGTGGCCAGTTATAATTTTATATATTAGAGTGAAAGAAAAGCACCGCTTCCTAAGTCATCACATAATATTAGATCTCTCTTTAGTTTATGTTAGAATAGCATATGAATATGTATTATGAGACTGAATGATGAGAGTTCAGATTAACATTTTAAATTTAAATTCACTAAGTCTTTAAGTAAGATTGATTTTGTACATATCTTCTTCTATTTTAATATCTGTATTTCTACTAGTATTAAATCCTATATTTGCTTTAGTATACATCATACATAAAGTGATTTATTTAAATAACCAATAATTTATGCAAAAATATAAACAGAATTTAAAAAAAGAAACTAGCAACCTGTTAGAACCTTACCCAGAAGTTATATTTATCTTATTATAGGGATAAAAGCATAATTCAGTATTGTGAAAATCACAAGTAGGATTAACAAGCAGTAGCAGCAGTATGTCAAAGCTATTAGTAATTGCCGATTCACCTCCATTTCAGTGAATTTTGACAATTTAGAGTTAATATCTAGAGCATTATGTTATGTGATTTAAAAAGTAAAGGCTATGTCTTTATTGAAATATAATTTACATGTGATTAAAAACAGAGCTTATGTCTAGATTTCATAACTTAAAACCAGTATAATCATATATGTAACCCAGTCACATCTATTGTAAACATTTCCTGGTCATCCTTTACAGTCAGTCCCTTCCCCAACCACTGTTCTGATTTTCTTACCATACAGTAGTTTTAGAACTTCATGCAATTGGTCATAGGATTTGCACATTTTTGCGTTTAGCTACTTTTACTTGCATATTTTTGAGATTTATTCTTGTCATTGCCTGTATTGGTATTCCTCTTACTTAAGACAGATATCCTATAATATGAATAAATCAAAATCTATTTTCCTCTTAAATGATTAGGCTTTTTTTTCCTTTTAATTTGGGAGCTACTATTGTGTACTTTCTTTTACAAACCTTTGTGGAAATATGCTCTTTATCTTTCATGTAAATTTCTATGGGAGTTTTTGGCCAATAAGAAATAAGACACTATGGGCAGGTATATATAATCTCTAGAGAACCGTGTATTATTGCTTTAAAAAATATTATGTGTATGTGTGAGGGTGGGACTATAGCTTCTTTTCTTTCTTTTTTGCTAAGAATTGATATCTGTAAAAATACAAGGGCACCTACTACATTCTTAAAAGAAATACTGCTACAGCTCATACTACTTTTTGTTCTTTACACAGTGATAGCGGTACCCCACATTTGCCAATAGACAGGACATGCAGGCAAAAAATTAAATAGGAAAATGTTGACATTAAATAATGTCAAAAATCAAATGGGCTACAAAACATTTCACCCAAACACAGAAGAATATACTTTCTTCTGAATAAGACATGGAACTTTCTTCAAAATAGACCACATACTTGGAGAGATCTAGAACAAAAAGAAAAAAATAACACCCAAAAAAAAATAGAAAACAAGAAATAATCAAAGAAATAATCAAACCCGGGGCTGAAATCAATGAAAAAGAAAGGGGAGGGGAGAGGGAGAGAGGAAGAGGAGAAGAGAAGGAAAGGGAAAGGGCTTTTGTTTTTGTTTTTTGTTTGTTCATTTTTTAGAAAATCAAAAGACTGACAAAGCCTTACCTAAATTAAATAAAAGAGACAGAGAGAAAATGCACTTTAATGAAATTAGGGGTTAAAGTGGAAAATACAACAGACCCAGGGAATCATAAGGACAAACTTTAACAATTTGTATTCTATTATACTTGAAAACCTAAAAGAAATGGATGACCTTCTTGATATATATGACCTACCAAAATTAAAGCAGGATCAGATAATTTAACAGACCCCAAACTCCCAATGAAATGAAACTACAATTAAAAGTCATCTAACCCAAAAAAGTCTAGGGACAGATGGAATAAGCACAGAATTTGAACCTTTAGAGAATAATTAAGGCCAATACTCCTCAAATTAATCTGCAAAATAGAAACTGAACGTACATTTCTTGATACTTTTATGAGGCCAACATTACTCTGATACCTAAATCACACAAAGACCCAACAAAGAAAGAAAATTATAGACCAATATCCCTTATGTACATATATGCAGATATAATATATTCTCAATATAATATTTGAAACTTGAATCCAAGAACATGTCCAAAAGATTATCCACCATGATCAAATTAGCTCCATCCCAGAGACCTGGGAATGGCTCAACATATGTAAATAGAGAAATGTAATCCATTATATAAACAGACTGAAAGACAGAAAATGATCATTTCATTAGATGTAGAAAAGGCTTTGAAAAAATTCAACATTCCTTCAAGATAAAGGTTCTGGAGAACTAGGGGTGCATGGGACATACATCAATATAATAAAGGTGATTCACAGTAACCATACAGTCAACATTGATCCCAAAAGAGAAAAACTCAAAGCATTTATACTAAAATCAGGAAGAAGAGGATGTCGACTCTCTCTCTACTTTTCAATATATTAAAGTCTTAGTTAGAACAGTAAGACAACTGAAGGAGATCAAGGGCGTACAAATAAGAAAGAAAGAAGTCACAGAATCTTTATTTGCAGATGATAGGATTTTAAACATAAATGACACTAAAAACTCTACCAGGAATCTTCTATAGTTGATAAACACTTTGAGCAAAGTATCATGATACAAAATTAATACAATAAAATTAGTAGCCTTCCTAATACTAAAGACAAACACACTGAGAAAGATATCAGAGAAACAATACCTTTTGCAATAGCCTGAAAAATAAAATATTTTGGGATAACCCTGACTATGAAAGTGAAAGACTTGTATAATAAAAACTTTAAGACATCAAAGAAGACACCAGAATATGGAAAGATCTCCTATGCTCATGGATCAATACGATTTCTGTTATGAAAATGGGTACCCTAACAAAAGCAACCTGCAGATTCAATGCAGTACCCATCAAACTTCCAACAGAGTTAGTCACAAAATTTGGAAAAACAATCTTCAACAGCATATTGAAATAAAAGTACACAGCATAACTAAACTACTAATAGTAACAGTAGTAGTAATATAAAAGAACTGCTGGAGGTATCACTATCCCAGAATTCAATTTGTATTGCAGAGCTACAGTAATAAAAAACAACTTGGCTTTGTGGTGGTTTGAAGACTTATAGGGAATGGCACTATTTGAAAGAGTTAGGACATATGGAGTGGTGGTCACTTTGTTGAACAAGTGTGCTACTGGGGATAGACTTTGGGGCTTCAAGTGAAAAAACCAGGCCCAGTATCTCTCTCTCTTCCTTCTGCCACTGATCCAAATATGGAATTCTTGGCTCCTTCTCTAGTATTATGTCTGACTGTGCAGTGCCATGCTTCCCCATTGACTAAACATCTGAAATTGTAAGCCAGCCACAATTAAACGTTTTCTTTTTTTAAGAATTTCCATGATCATGGTGTCTCTTCACAGCAGTAGAACATTCACTAGGACACATTGACATAAAAACACACATGTTTTTCTCTGCTGAGTAGTATATGTGCCACAATTTATTTATCCATTCTTCAGTTGAAGGGCATCTAGGTTGTTTCCAGATTTTGGCTATTACAAACAATGCTGATATAAACATAGCCTGCCTGGACTGAGTCTACCAGGTCGATGTCAGTCCTCGGGGGTGGCCTTGATCTGGAGGTGGTGGGAATGGGGGTGGGCTGGGGGGAAGGGGAGGGGCACAGGAAGGGGGAGAACAAGGGAATCTGTGGCTGTTGTGTAGAACTGAATAGTATTATAAAATAAATTAAATTAAAAATTAAAAAACAACAACAACAACAAAAAAAAACCACATGTTTCTTGATCAGTGGGATAGAATGGAAGACCTAGAGGTAAGTATGGACTCCTGCTTGTTGACAAGAAGCCAAAAGGACATACTGGAAAAAAAGATAGTATCTTCTACAAATGGTGCTGGTCAAACTGAATGGTTACACATAGGATAATCTGAATATATTCAAACTTACCACCTTGCACAAAACTCAACTCCTAATGGAATAAGGTCCTCAACATAAAACCAAATAAATCTGGTAGAAGGGAAAGTGGAGAATAGGCTCAAACACGTTTGTGCAGGTAAAGACTTTCTGAACAGGACACTGATAACACAGGTGCTCAGGCCAACCATCATGGGACCCCCATGAAGCTGAAAAGCTTCTGTATGGCAAAGGATACCATCAATGAGGCAAAACAGTAACCTACAGAATGTGAAAGGTCATTACCTATTATACATCTGATAATACCTAAAATATAGAAAGAACTAAAAACCAAACAAACAACAAAAAACTCCTGGACATCAAGAAAACAAAATCCAATTTAAGAAATGGGGTCTAGAACTAAGCAAAGTGTTCTCAAAAAGACAAAGCAACAAGTGGCTGAGAAACACTCAAAGAAATGTTTCATATGTTTAACCATCAGGGAAATTCTAATTTCAACTTTGTTGAGATTTATCATTTCCCAGTCAGAT
This sequence comes from Peromyscus leucopus, assembly GCF_004664715.2. Taxonomy (NCBI): domain Eukaryota; kingdom Metazoa; phylum Chordata; class Mammalia; order Rodentia; family Cricetidae; genus Peromyscus; species Peromyscus leucopus. The sequence continues at coordinate 45,059,092 of NC_051068.1, forward strand.
TTTCCAGATCAATAAAAACAAGCTACAGCACATGCTAGAGAGTGTGCAGAGAAAGGGAAACTCATTCATGACTGGTGTAAAGCAAACCTGTACAGCTGCTCTCAAGTCACTGTGGCATTTTCTCAGGAAGCTGAGAAAAGATCCAGCCGTACCACTCAGATATATACCCAAAGGGCTCTAGATCCTACTACCAAGACAATTGCTCACCCATGCTTCTTGCTGCCCTATTAATAATAGTCAGAAATTGGAAACAACCCAAGTGTCCATCAACTCCTGAATGAATAATGTAAAGGTGGTACATTAACAAAATGAAATATTATTTAGCTGTTAGAAAAATGAAATCTGCAGGTAAATATATGGAGCTAAAACTATGTGGTGGAACATAACACCTGCATGCCTCAGCCTCTCATGAAAAATGGAAGAACATATCTTTGTGTTTATTATGAAGATTGATTTTTAACATAAATCTTGATACATACTGGGTGTCTATTAGTCCCATTACTGGCTGAACACAGTAAACTTTTCATTAAAAAAAAGCACCCTGAGAGGGGTTTTGTTTTGTTTTGAGACAGGGTTTCTCTGTGTAGCAGGCTTTCTTATTTGTACAGATTATATGGCACATAATTTTTCTATTCTTTGGATTTAGTCATATATATATATTTAATTTTAATGTAATAAATTATTAACTTATCTTTATTAATGTATTATGCTTAGATTTGGTTCTATTTGTCATATATATTTCTATTTTTACCATTTTTAAATTTTATTTTAGTTAGTTATTTTTCATATTACATTTTAGAATTCTGACTCTGTTGCCTTGATTGTCATCAGGTATTGCTTTAGCAATCACCTCCTGACTTAATCCATTGGTGAATCTTTTTTTTAAGCCAATTCTGCTTTACCACTTTATTCTACTTGTTCCAAAACAGAAGAATCTTTATTTGACCTTTATTTTTTAAATTATAGTGTGAGCAGAAATATAGTATTTGGGTAACAATTTGGTTCATCATCAGTCAGAATGTGTTGTTTAAATATCTGTCTTTCATAGTTCCTGTTGAGAGTTAGCTGCAATAATAACTGATCTTTTTTTTCTCTTTTCTTTATTAGTTTGAGCTGCTTTGAAATTTTTATTTTCACTTTTTACCTACAATATTTCATTTCTTTGTTTTGTTTCATTTTTCGAGACAGGGTTTCTCTGTGTAGCTTGGTGCCATTCCTGGAACTCACTCTGTAGCCCAGGCTGGCCTCAAACTCACAGAGATCCTCCTGCCTCTGCCTCCCGAGTACTGGGATTAAAGGCGTGTGCCACCATTGCCCAGCTAATTTCTTTAAAATACAATTTTTGTATCTCTAATGAATTTTTTCTTTTTTTATTGCACTGTTTTCCCTGCAATATCGGGACAGTTGCTATCAAGGACTCAACTAAAAGCAACAAACAAAATCCCCAACAACTTATATCTGGTTCCACGAAGTTAACGCTCACTGTTTTCTTGTATACATATCTAGTATCTTTGATGTATTAAGAAAGAGCGCTATAGCTACTCCTCTGTTTGAATTTGTGTTTTGTTGGCTACTTCTCCTCACCTGAAACTACAAACTTTCCCTTGCTTAGGAGTAGCCTCTGATATACCTGCACTGGCTTACAGTAAAAGGTGGGTGTCTCCATTATTGGGATATCAATTTTTTGTGGTAGGTTTTCTTCAGAGATGAAATTTCATCCTCTCAAGGAAGAACAGTTTGTTACCTGAGTGCAAAAGTAGTGTATGCTCAGTACAAAATTATGTGGAAATTGTAGAACAATCAAAAGCAAAGACAATAGAAGTTACCTATAATCTCATCATTTACCATAAAGGCTCGTTTATATTCTAGTATTTTAGTAGAGTATTCTCTTTGTATTTTTGTAAATTTGACCTTACATTGTATATACTACTTATCATTTAAATATATTGTGAGCCTTTTTACATGTCATAAAACATGCTATGAAATATATTTCAGTGAGTATAGAACATATGAATATGGACTATTTTTCTCCAGCTATATGCCAAATAAGATATTTATTTATTTTTTAGAGTGTAGATTCTTTTTTCAGTTTACCAGTCTTTGTCTTTTACTCAGTCTTAAACAGAATCCCATTATGTTAGTAACACCATAGTATGCAGTATTTTTACAAAATCATATATGTATTATTCCTTTATTTTTATAAGTAGGTTGATTAGGCTAAGAGATAAATATAAGAATGTGGTAATCTACAGTACTCAACAACTTTGTCTGAAGGTATTAATTTCTCCAAAACCAACTTGAAAGAGTGATATAATTTTAAGGGAAGTTATACTGTTCTAGTAGGTATAATAATAATAATAATTAAATTGTTTTGGCTTTTATTTCTTAAATATATTAGGGTTGAGTGTCTTATAACATAACCAGCTGTTTATGTTGATGAACTCACAATTACTCTCCTTTTATTATTTGATGAACTCCTAATTACTTTGCATTTATTGTTTATTCATCTTTTAAAATAGTACTTTACTTTTTTATGAATATTTTCTAAATTATAGACATTAATGGCTAATTTGTTTTAGGTGTGGTTACATATTCAGACATGCATCTAAAAATAATGATAAAATGATTTCATTAATTTTATTGAAAATTTATTTCTCATAATTTATTCATTTTTTTAATAAATTTTTTTATTAAGAGATTTTCTATTCATTTACAATCCAACCACAGATTCCCCTGTCCTCCCTCCTTCCACCCCCCAGCCTTCCTCCCCAACCCCCCACCCCCATTCCCACCTCCTCCAAGGCAAGGTCTCCCCTGGAGAGTCATCAGAGCCTGGTACATTCAGTTGAGGCAGGTCCAAGCCCCTCCTCCCTGCACCAAGGCTGCACAAAGTGTCCCACCATAGGCACTAGGCTCCAAAAAGCTGGCTCATGCACTAAGGACAGGTCCTGATCCCACTGCCTGGGGGCCTCCTATGCAGTTCAAGCTAAACAACTGTCTCACTTATTCAGAGGACCTAGTCCAGTACCATGGGGGTTCCTCAGCTATTGTTCCACAGTTCATGCGTTTCCACTAGTTTGGCTAGTTGTCTCTGTACTTTTTCCAGTCATAGTCTCGATATCCCTTGCTTATAGAATCTCTCCTCTCTCTCATCAATTGGACTCCTGGAGCTCCATCTGGGACCTGGCTATGGATCTCTGCATCTGCTTCCATCAGTCACTGGATGAGGGTTCTGTGATGACAGGGTGTTCAGCCATCCAATCACCAGAGTATACCAGCTCAGGCACCATCTCAACTATTGCCAGTAGTCTATGGTGGAGTCATCCTTGTGGATTCCTGGGAACCTCCCTAACACTCTGCTTCTCCCTATTCCCATGGTGTCTTCATTTATCATGGTGTCTCCCACTCTGTTCCCATTCCAGTTTTAACCTCCTGCTCCCCTAAGTTCTCATCCCCTATCTCTTGCCCTCCATTACCCCTCTCACCCCCAGTCTGCTCATGTAGATCTCATCCATTTCTCCATCACTGGGCAATCCATGCATCCTTCCAGGGTCCTCCTTACTAGCTATCCTCCCAGGAGCTGTGGGTTGCAGTCTGGTTATTCTTTGCTTTATATCTAATATCCACATATGAGTGAGTACATACCATGTTTGTCCTTCTGGGTCTGGGTTACCTCACTCAGGATGATATTTTCTAGTTCCATGCATTTGCCTGCAAACCTCACGATGTCATTGTTTTTCTCTGCTGAGTAGTACTCCATTGTGTATATGTACCACATTTTCTTTATCTATTCTTCAGTTGATGGGCATCTAGGTTGTTTCCAGCTTCTGGCTATTATAAATAATGCTGCTATGAACATAGTTGAGCATGTGTCCTTGTGGTATGATTGATCAACTCTTACATACATAAAAATAAATTTCCCATGTTTCTCAGAAAATTGGGAAAATTTATTTTTAAGTGTATAAGTGTTTTGCCCACATATATGCGGTGCTCACAGAGCCCAGAAGAGGGTGCTGTATCCCCTACAGCTGGAGTCACAGACACTAGTGAACTGCCACCATGTGGATTCTGGGAACCAGACCCAACTCCTCTACAAGGCAGCGAATACTTTTAACCAAGCAGCCATCTCTCCAGCCCCAGTTTATTTTATTAATTGTGGTAAATTAATGTAAGTCAATTTATGATCAAGAATCAGCTTGATGGTTTATTATTCTTAAATTTTGGAAGCATTTAAAATGGTTTCCTTTCTGCATGTTAATTAAGTTTGTCCCATTCTTTTTACTCATTTGGTGTTGAGGTTTGTTTCCCCTACTATCAGGCTTTCAAGTTTTTTGGTTATTTTGAGTAAAAAAAATTCTTATTATACCTATTTTGAGGAATTACTTTCATGAAATACCTCTTTTGTTTCTTTTGATACTTTGAAGATATGAGGATAAGAACAGAAAATGTCTTAGTTTTTAATTTATAAATAATTGTTTTAACTGAGGAATATAAAACAGTTTTTTTTTTTTGAAATTTTAGTTCATTGTTAAGTATTCAGTAAATGCTTTTGCTACAATGAAAAGTATCCATATTATATGGTACTGATATATAAATGTTTTATTACATTTATTTCATTGAGATGTAAAATAAAATATAAAATTATATATATATATATATATATATCAGAAATACACTGCTTGGAAAAGTTATTTACATATTATATTGTAAGATTGTAGAGAATTCTTTATCACATTTCAAAAGCAAAGATTTAATTTACAAATATATTTTTCTACAATTACAAATTGTATTTGTGGGGTTAGAGTTCTACCTGTGTGGTAGAATTTGTGCTTAACTGTATATAAGCTCTGCACCATCTTTCCCAAACTACATGTGTATAAACATGTGATGTGGTGGATAAGCATACATACATACTTACATATGTAGTTCAGAACATTGGGTTGCTTGGTGTCATCCATAACAACTCTTCGTTAGGCTTTTCTGCTAGAGTTGTGCTGTTCCTCAGATACTTTCCATTGCCGTTACAACTATTGATGGTAGGTAAAGCTTCTACTCCTTGCCTCCTTTGTGCCTTGCTTGTTTAAAGCTAACCCCAGGGATCTAATGAGGAATGAGGCTGCAGCTGGACAGCATGAAGCTAGTGATGAGACATTTCTACCTCCTGAGTTAATGATGGTCACAAAACCAAACTAAAACATAGGTACCCCAATGATAGGTGACCCTAGTATCCTTGCCCAGTGTGACAACTAACTCACAATGTAATCACTAAGAATTGTGGTCTGCAGGTAGCTTTGTGTCTGCAAAGTTCTTTGGGAATTTCTAGTGTTCTCAATTGGTTTTAAATTTCACATTGTAATCATGTGTTTCAGTCATAATTTATTGTGCATACTATACTGCTGACTACTTTCGTGCTATGTTTAACTTGTTACTGTAAGTGTAACATTTGGTGTAATGAGATTTAACTAATTGCTACTGTGAGTTTATAACATCATATCATATAATCCTTTCTTAATTTAGTAGACTAAACATAGATATTTATTTATGCTTCAAACCTATTGGTTTTCAAATAGAGCCTAAATTTTATAAGGGCCTTATTAAATATACAGACATTGTAATTTGTTCACAAGGACATATTTTAGACAGATATTAACCGAAAATATTAATAATCAGTCTATATAATAATCAATCTGTATATATATAAAAACTGTGAGACTTTGTAAACCATTTCCTTACTCATTTTACTGCATCTTTTTGTTGTTTTAAGGATAAGAATTGTTTTTACCTTTTTGAAGATAAATGACTAATGAAAGATTACTTGGAAAATTATAAGAAATTACTACAGAAAGCTGTCTAATTAGGAAACTTCTTATATTAAAAGGGTTATTTTGTATATTGTTGAAATCGTTGTCATCTGGTTTTAAAATTTTCATAGTCTTTAGCCATAAGTATTCGGGACTTTGGTTTCTTACATCCTTTGTTACACTATAAAATAGTTGAGGATTTTACACATTTTTTAATAGCTTGAAATATGAGTTTTAAAAAATCTGTTTTTATTTCACATAAAGATGAAAGATGTCAAAAAAGAAAAGAAAAATATCAAAAATGAATATATTGCTGGTTATATAATAATTATAGTTTTTCATAAATATCAATGAAATGGAAAGAATATTGATCAGAGGTTGTATTATAGTGGAAATATATGGCCATGTTATTTTCTGAGTTGAGGGTGCGGATAAAGAAAATTTGGTGCTATTGCTAAATAGACCTCAGTAATATCTGGTAATTCTTAAACAGATGGTGCTCATAATTTTATGCTTTGACACTGTGAATTTTGTTGATTTAGGTCAACATAGGAGCAGTCAGGGGAGAGATTTTAAGTTTTTCATTTTTTTTTGTATTCTGAAGAGTAGTTTGAAGAGAAGCTACTTGTGTATTTGTAATAAATGTTTAAATCTTTAAACTTTTGTTTTGCTTTGTGTAAAACAAAACCCATTTGTTATTTTATTCATATTTTTAATATTTTCACAAATGATATACAGTTATTGTAACTATATTTGCTTGTGAATATAAGTTAAACTATGAAATACCAACAGTTTAACAATACTTTTTGTTTTAAAAAAAAACATTTTAAATCATCACTTAACTACAATTCATTTTCATTGAGCTGGTAATGATCTGGAAAGGCGCGCGCGCCTGTGTGTGTGTGTGTGTGTGTGTGTGTGTGTGTGTGTGTGTGTGTGTGTGATTATCCTTTTAAAGGAGTGTGGTAAATACTGTAAATACCACAGGAAGTAAATATAAATTGTGAGCACTCACACTTTACTCAGTGTAAGTTAACAATGTACAATAGTCATCTGAGTTATCATCGGATTGGAAGAGATTGCTTCATCTCAGCCTTTGGATGGAATAGTGTTGCATTTGCATGTCATCATTTTAATAGAGAATTTTTGTTTTGTGCACATTGATAATTTAAAAAATGAAACTCGTTTTATACTTTTCTCATATGCCATTTTTTTTTTAACGGATTAAGGACCTAAAGGAATAGAGGAAGTGAATGGACACTGATGTTTCAAAATATCTCATTTTTGCCTAAAAGCAAGTACCGGCAGATAAATGCCCATAAAGGGATTTTTTCCTTAAGCCCCATGGATTTTTCCCCCCACAACTTTTTGTGTGAGTTAGAAATGAAAACCATTCATCTAGTGCCCCAAAGAACGGCCTTATTGAATGGAATAACAGTGTAATGTACCATTGAAGGCAGGATTGAAAGTGATTATCTTGTTAACTCTTGACAGTTACCGCCAGCTTGAAATGGAACCGGCAGGCTTGATTTGCAAATGAATTAGAGCTTTTTCATTTTGTGCCAGGATCATCTTTTTATATTCTGATATGACAGATGCTATGTTCCAGGCTTTTGTTTTTCTTCAGTTTTATACTTGCAAATAAAAAACAAAAGATTACGATAGTTGTTTTATTTGCATCTTTTCTCTTGGAGTTTATTCTTTTGGTAGAAGTTACTAATTTTATATTTTTCAAAAATTTGTTGAAGATAGCTGTTTGCTAGAGTTAAATTTAGTTAGTTTAAGTACTGTAGTAATTGAGTGAAAAGAAAGATGTTTTTCAAGGACTAGAACATTTGTAGCATAAAGGAATATTACAATTAGTAGAAATTGAAACTTTTGGCTAACTTTTATAGAAATATTGTTTTTTGGGCAATTATTTTGATTTAAGTTGAAACGTAGAAATATTTCAAGAGCCAGACAAGAAACTCCCTTGTACACCTGTCCAGATTCATCAGCTTGCCCACATTGGTTTCATCATTCTTCTTTCTCCCCTCTTCACCAGAGTGTGTGTGTATGTGTTTCTGAACAGAAGTTGCAGCATTGGAAACAGTGTTCCTATGTACTAGTAAAGTCCTTACTGTGTGTATGATACAAAGATTACAACCTTAGTGACCAGGAATACTAGATTGTGGAAACGCCGATTTAAAAAAGAAACAGTTTTGTGGTTTTTGTTTTAAGAAAGCAATTCTCTATTCTTTTATCTCTTTATCCTTTTTGAGTGCTGGAGAATGAACCCAAGGCAAGTAGTGTTACCACTGAGCTTCTGTCCAGCACCACCAATAAAATGTACCTCTGTGTATCCTGAAATCACCTAAAATGTACATGGTGATATTAGTGTATTCTTAATTTATTATTTTTAATGTGGAACCACTTGGACTAATCAAAAAACATTATTGGTGGTTTAATGTAGTTAAAGAATGACTTTTTCAATTAATAGTAAATGTCCAAGGTAGCAACATACCCCTAATCTTCCTATCTAAGTAATGCATAGTTTTCAATCCAAAAAGACCAAAGGGAGGGAGGAGGGGGAGGGATAAGCATGTTGTCCTTCTGTATCTGCTGGAGATTGATTCTAGTATACCATAATCAGGGATGCTCAAGTCCATAATGTAAAGTAGTTTGATATAATGGCTACATAAAATAGATGTGTATCTTTTCCATATCCTTTCAATCACCCCACAATACTTGAAATACCTAATACAATGTAGTTGGTGTTTAAATAGTTGGTATATTGTATTTAAGGAATAATTACAAGGAAGAGATTTGCACATCTTTAATGAGGATGCAGTTACTGTTTGCAAATATTTTCTGTCTCTGGTTGGTTAACTTTGCCATTTGGAACCTTTGGATGCTGAAGCCATTGATATAGAAACTAAAGATAAAACGAACAAGGTGTGTGTGTGTGTGTGTGTGTGTGTGTGTGTGTGTGTGTGCACTTAATATATTTTCATTTTACTTTTTAGTTATAAATTATATAACTTGGTTATGGATTTGAAGTTCAAGGTACTATAAGTCTTTTAATTGTGCTTTGTGACAGTTACTGGTTTTCCTAGTATTTGTTGCTTTTTTAACATTTCATAAATTACATTTTGATCATATTATTTTTCCTCCTCCAATTCCCCCAGATCCTTCTTAACTCCCTACCCACCCAACTTCATGTTGTATCTCTCTTAACAACAAAAATTAAAGCAAACAAAACCCCAAAAGATCAAAAATAGCAAACTAAAGCAAAACCAAAAGCACACAAAAGCCATGGAGTCCTGAAGAAGAGTGTTAGAGTGGAAGACAGTGAAGCAAGGAGTCCTTGACCGGAACTAGAGTCTGTATTTCCATTATTTTATCTCGTAGGTGTCTGTAGTATTTTATGTTATTAATTGTTATTTCCATATTAGCTACTTAACTCACTAGTACCCAGTTTTTAATCATGTATTTGTGTGCCAATTTCATTCCTGCCTATTAGCTCCATAAGACATACACCACTTTTTATACTTTATGTTGATGATATTTAACAAAATCTGGCCCCAGGGTAGTGACTAACAGTACAATTATTGAACAAATAATTTCTATAGGATGCCAAATTATAATGGCTTCCTTGGGGATACATGGAAAATATTTGAACAGGATAATAATACTGTAAATGAGACTACAATGTGCTGTTTGGGTAGATGGTTGGCAAAACAAAAGTAAAATTTGAGGAAAATAATTACAAGAGAATTAAAGCCTAGGCTAGGAGTTATGACTCTTGGAGTAGTGTACTAGTAGTTGACATAATAGAGATAGTTTCTATGGCTACTTAAAAGCCGTGGTCAGTAGGACTTAGTGACAGGCTGTATCTTTAGGGAGAGAAAGAGAAGAAAGGAAGTAGTTGTTCCCTGGGTTATGGGCTTCAACATGATGGGAATGATGTGATCTTTTCCGAAATAGAAAATGTTAGAAAGAATTGGTTTTCAAGAAGGAACTCAAGAAATCAGATTTAGACCCATTAAATCTTTTTTGTTTTTGTGTTTTGAAACCTGCAAAGAAGGATATCAAATAAGCAAATGAAGAAATGTATTAACATCTTGAACATATGAGTGACATGTGTTTTTGTCACTGGGTATCATAGACCAGGATAAAGAACAGCAGAAGAAAAACAAACCCTGTGATTTTCAGTAGTTGCATAGAGAAGCATGAAGCTACAAAGGACACTGAGCAAGTCTTTTTTTTTTTTAATTAAAAAGTGTAGAAAAATGAAATGATATAATCTCAAAGAAGATAAGGAGAGGCTTTGAAAGGAGCTTTGGCTAGTACAGCAATTCTTATGAGAAGCACAGAGATTTGGGTGTAAAATTAGTGATTGAATTTGGTTATATAGAGATGCCACTGATCATTTTTTCAAAGGTTATTTACTTTCAGATGTGGTAGAAGGTAAGAATGCATAAATGTGCATTTATTTTTCTCTTCCCAAAAGCTTGACTAAGAAAATAAGAAACAACTTGTATGTTACCTAAAGAATCTGGACCCAGGCCAAAATTCTGTGATCTTTCAAACCCAACTACAGGCAATGGAAAGTAGTCTTGACTTATCAGTGGTTCAGCTAATGATTCATTTTCATTTATTTATTTGGTTAGTTAGGTAGTTTTTACTTTGGAGTAGTAAGAAAAAGAATCACACATTCAATTGAAACAGTATTTTGAATTTTGCTCCTTTTTTGGGCTACACTATGTCATGATGCCAGACAGTGGCAGCATGTCCAGGCAGCCAAACCCATACACTACACCATACTTTGTTGCTGAGCTGGAATGTTTGACTGGTGAGGCATATTAAATAAACTAATTGAAGATAATGATGATGGGTCTATTGAAAGTAACCCACGGGAAGTTAAAGAGTGTGTGTACTCTCGTCTCTCACTCTGCCTTTTCTTTAAAACTTTGCTGTCCTTTTTAGAAAATATTATGTAAGTGGGAGGTTATAGTCATCTCTTTGAATATATCCTGTGCGTGTATAAAATATACATGCTAATAAACTTATAGTTTTCTTTTTTTAACCTATCTTTCTATTAAGGGTCCATTTCCAAAAGAACCTATGAAAGTTGAAGAAAAATTATTTTCTTCCCCTACAACGAACATTTTAATAATCTTAAGAGTTTTTGATTAGTGAATATGGCTGTCTATAAATCACATCTGAAGATCATGTCAGTGTCTTTGCCATAACCATATATATAGCTAAAAAATTTTTAGTAAAAAGTTTCATAAAAAGAATTCACTACATTTGGCCACAGAAGCTAAATGATACAACTCGCCAGTCTTGTTATTCTTTTGCTTAAGTCATGAGTATCTTCCAATGATCTTTACATTTTGATTCAGTGAATGGTGGATAATAATGTTAGTGATAAATATAATTGATTGAGTTAACCTTTATATATCAAATTCTAAGATTTTTATTTTTAATGTATAGATTGTGAATGTTAAAATTTAGTTAACATTGCCATCATAAGGCTCTGTGTTTATCTAATGCTTAATGTGGGTGAACACATGATGTAATGTGCATGTGTGGAAACATCAGACATAGTATATTCCATCCATTTGCAAAATTAATAATGTGTCAGTAGTTAAAATAATAAAAGTATCCATATGGTAGTAAAACAGAAAGCTCGCCTGAACAAGTAAATTGAGGGATATACACATAGAAGTCTTAAGATTGTGACTTTGAAGTGTTGAACTGTGGGGAGTTTTCCATCAGTTGCTCTTGGGATAGACAGACTTGATATCCTGTCATTTCAAAGGAGTCTCGTGGCGGTGAGAGCATAAGTGGCATAGTGTTTCAACTCATACTGTGAGCATGATATACATAACCATGGCACTTTGTGTGAATAAGGACAACTGTCTCTCGGGGTTCCGTCTCAGAACCTTGGATATCCCCCTTCCTGTAGTGAGGAAAATCACATGAAGAGGATGCACTGTGATGGTATATAACTATGAAATGTCAAAAAGGGAATGCAAGCTTATAGCTGTGAGAAACTATCTTGCATGTAGCAGAAGTAGGAATTTATTGGGTTCATAGACAATAAATATGGTAAGTTAATGATGGATAGGGGAAGAGAAGACTGTTTTGAGTAGTCATATTCATGACAAAATTTTGGGAGGAAAATGAACTGGTTTGAAAATAGGTCCATTCTGTAATATTAGAAAATTATTAGCTAAATATAGCAGGTTACAGTGAAGGCAGTGACATGATCTTCAAGTGTGATGGTTTGGATTAAGGAGGCCAGTGTTAGAGGAATTTGAGTGTAAAGTGGTAGAAACCAAGTCTGATACAAATGGCAGGTGAGGGGGAGGTACTTTAGCCTTTCCAGGCCAACTGTGGAGGAGTCCATCTTTTCTGCCAGTCTCGTGTATTATGGCCGTGACTACATTATCTCTACTCAGTTCCTATCCTCTAATGAAATGTAATTCATTTGTGCCTATATAATCACATAGCAAATTTAGGAAGATTACATTTGTACTAGACAGTGTAGCTGCTATAAAACTGAACAGAAATGTGAATAGGGTCTTTAAATACTGAAGGTAATAGGTGTGCACATAAATAATTTATGAGAATGTTTAGCAGGGATGTGAAGAACAGGAAAAATGTGGGTTCAGTATAAACTCAGCCTCATTTTAGTTAACATGCCACACTACAATTCTTTTACAAATGGAGTTCTAGCTTTGGATTAAATAGAACAAACTCTCCTATTTTATAAATCTACTCTCTTACACTAAGCCTCAAATTTATTGCTCATGTAATAAAGGTAGTATATTATTCTATAAGTTGCTAAGAGGATTTTTGTAAAATATCTTTAATTTGGATCAACAGTAATATATTTTTATTGCAAACATTTTACACAACAATGAAAAGAAAGAGTTAGAATAATTATAGAGGGTATTCATCAGTAGTGTTTTCATTTTAGTTTGTATCTATTTATATAACACAGACGAACCCTATTGTACACATGAATGCATATAACTTTATTTTACAAGTGTAGGTGTTCTATCATTCTGAAATATACTTTAAAATTAATATACCACAAGAACAGTTTTGTGAAAATACACAATTACATCATCATTTTAATGGTTGTATAAGTCTGTTTTATTGATATTAATATTTTACTTCCCAGTACTGGACATTTGGTTTGTTTTCATTTTGGAAAATTAAATACAACAAGGTTATTAATATCTTATGACTATATCATTGAACTAAACTTAGAGAAGTAGAACGTTGTCAGGTCAAAGGTTTTAAGGATTGTTAAGAATTTTTTAAAATATGAAAAATATAAGTAGAAATGTTTCCTGATCTGTATAAATAAATTATAAATTTAAATAAAAAATAATTTTCTTGTATTTTCCCAATTACCGTCTAGAAAATGTTATTTCTGCTCTAGCTGCAGTGTGTGAGAGACCTTAGTCCTTGAACCTTTGCATTGCAGCAGAACCATCATTTCTTCATTGTTATGTGCAAAATGACATCTAGTTGATTTCTGCAGACATTTTCTGTGCACTGTATTATTTGTTTATATATGTTAGCAATCTCTTGTGATCTTTCTCTTGTGAATATTGGATAGAAACGTAAATTGTAAATGACCAGACTCAGCACATACAACATGTGAGACTATTAATGAGGATTTTTCTTTTTGCTTACACCCATATGTGCTTAAAACCTTCTCTGCAATCTTAATGCCAATTACAGAGCAGAAGAATACTGCAAAATTTATTTCATTATTGATGTTATTGTTTTTCAAGATTGACAGTAATAAAGTTTACCTTCATTACAATTGAGGCAGCCTAAATCCAAATCTTCCTTTTTCTATCTGAAATGTATAATGTATGACCTGTTTGATCTCTCTAAGCTTCACTTATTTCACCTATAAATATCATTAACTATATTTTTATGATAGACCTTTAAAGTTTCAATTAACTATGTGCTTGACAAATATGTTGTGTTTCCTCAGAAGCTGAATCTCTAAGAAAATCAATTCAGTTAGACAAGTGGTTTGACTAAAGCCAAGGAGTGCAAAGACTTAGAACAAAGCAAAGCAAAGCAAAACAAAAAAAAAAAAACAAACAAAAAAAGCAAACAAACAAACAAACAAACAAACAAAAAACAGCAATTAGGGCTGGGGCAATGGCTCCATAGGTAAAGTGTTTTCTGCCTATGTGATCTTGAGGGCTGGAGTTTGAATCCTCATCTTCCAGCTGGGCATAGCTGTCACCAGCACTCTGAGGGTGGAGATGACATCCTCCAAGAAGGTTCGTAAGACAGACTAGCCATATGGGTGGGTTGACTCAGTCAAGAAGACAGAGAGCATTTGAGAAAGACACACAACATCACTCTCAGGCCTTCATGTGCACATGCTCATGCATCCACACACAGATGGGTTTCCACACACATCGAACACACATACAAGCATATATTCACACTGTACACACAGACACATGCAAAAATGCTAATTAATTTGACATGAGCAAGACTTGAATTCTAAGCTGAGAGGACAGTTTGAGTTCTGTTCTCTCCTGAAGTTTACCACTCTGCTTAAATGGGGGTGCTGCAAATAGAAGGAGAGAGCATCACAAGCCTTTAGTAACTGAAGAGCTGACTGATGACCCTTGAATTGCTGACATTTTTTGAAATATACAAGTATTGCATGTTCTTTCAATTCTAGCAGATGTAGACAAAGGTTTTTACTTTGTAACTATTTGGAGACTGTTGACAACAAGTCATACATTTTGGCAGATAGTGCTTTTATGACATTGTTGGGGCATAATTCTCTATAGTGGACCTTTTGAAAGTGGAAATTGGATTTAAATGATAGTTGTGTAAATATAACAAATGAATATACTGTTTTTATGGTTAAGTAGTATAGATATTGTTTTACTCCTTTCTGAAATTACTTATACCTATTGGTGAAATAATTAAGGCTACTCCACATAGTTAAAAGGAAGGTTTATTTAGTGGCATAACTTACAAATGAAGGGATAGGTAGGTTGCAGGGTCTGGGAAAGGTGTAGCACAGTCTGGTGGTGTTCTCTAGAGAACTCTGCTCCGTCTACCTCCAGCGTCCAGGGTCCAGGAATCAAGAGAGGCTCCAGCATCCGGAACTCGGGTCTTCAGCATCCTCTCTCAGCCCCACTTTGTAGGTGTGACCATTAACAAAGCCTCAATGGGGGTTGAAACTTCCAGGTCAAAGCTAGAATGGCTACCCACTACATATACCTGATCCTCAAAGTAAATTAAAATTACATAAAAATTTATAAATTATTTGTGGAAACTATGATTTTTTTAAAACAATCAATTTTGCTGTTAATAAGAATTTATATCACCTCAAATGTCCAACAATAATAAATAAGCTAGCATATTGTAAATCTGTGAACAGAATACCATAGAAACATTTAAAATGTTATATGTAGGGATAGTTTTTGATAGTTAAACTGTTTACAGTATATAATTAAGTAATAACATGTTGAATCTACACAATTATGTCTAATGATCTCATTTGTAAGGAAAATAATTGTATTTATGTGTTGTATAAAAATGTCTTGGAAAGCTATAACATACTGAAGCTATTATCACTGGCTGGTGATATTCAGGTGCCTTTTATTTTATTCTTAATTAGAACCAGATGTGATTTGAGTTTGTCTGCAGTGAGCATTTATTGTTTGCAAGGTTACTTTTGGCCCATATAGCACATCTGTGCCTTTTAGGATAGTCTTGTGTTTGCAGCCCCGACACTAGGGTACACTTACTGGTTAAGAAAAATAGCTTTCAACTTCTACATGAGTTCTAGGCTTTTTTTTTTTTTTTCCCACAGTGGACACTCCTTAGAACCATACATCATGAACATGAAAATTTACATAATGAAGTTATTTTGAATTGAAGAATTGAGTTTATATTACCTTTAATTCATCTTCTCTGAGCAGATCACTTTCCATGCTTTACCTCTTGTCATGCTAAGCCTAGATAGAGCTCACATGCCTGTCTTCTTTTCTGCTTCCTTGGTCTAACCAAATGTAATCAGTCCTTCAGGAGTCAGCCAACATCATCCTTCCCTTTGAACCCTTTCCCAGACACTCTAATGTATATGTCAGTTTCTTCTTTTTTGAACTTTTCTTAAATTAGGTCAAGGACATAGACTGAGCGGGGTGTTGCCATGTCACCTGCTAATTCCAGATGACTGGCTGTGACTCCTTGGAACAATATGTTGAGAAAGATAGCCTCAGGGGACAGACAGATGACTTGGATGAGAAATGTGTGTCTATCTATAGAGACTAGAAGATCAAGTAGCTTATGTACAATATATTTTTCTACCTGGATGAACATTCAAAGTTTTCCATATTACCTTTGGTTTGGCAATGCAGTTTGAAGTATCAAAGATGTAGACACCATGTCTCAATATTCCTGGTGTTTTTATGTTGTGATTCTTATAACTCTTTAAAACATGAAGGTGCTCAGTAAGCAACCCTTCTGTACTGCCCCCCCCCCCCCCCCGACTTGGCAATCCAAGGTGCTTTGTGTTCCAAGTCTCTTGGGTTTGAAGAAGTTTTCACAATGGATTCTTTTGGAACAAATCAAGGGACAAATTCGCTTACTTTTCCATGGAACATGTAATCTAGAGTATGACTTAAGAAATATTGGGTCTCAAAAAAGAAAAAAGAAAAGAAAGAAATATTGGGTCTCTTGTCTTCTCCCATGGGCCTTTGTGAATACCAGAAGCTGTTTACCTGGAGGCCTTTAAGTAGCTTAATTATCCATGCCCATCTAAAGGCTCAGTCTCCCATTGGAGTAAGCTCACTGGGTGTCATCACAACATGGTGCTCTGCATGTTTGATTTCAGCTTGGCTTGACATTGTGGATACTCACTAATGCTTTTCTTTAAAATGTTAGGAAGAGAATGGTATGTAAAATTTAATAATCATAGCATACTTACTGTGCAAATGATCTATATTCTAGGGAATAGCTTAATGCAAATAATAATTGATCAGACAAAAAGTACACATAAAATACAAATTCTTAAAAACCACCATTTTGAGTGTAATGTGAATATACACATAGAGCCACTAACTTTCAAGAAATTCTCATACAAAGAAAAAAGTGCCAAGAATGCTAAGCTAACTTATTAAAAAGAAAATGAAAATTCTTGAAGTAATAATTTGGACCTTAATGCTGATATTAGATATTCTTTATTGAATTAAAATGAAAAGTGAATGACTGATACGTGCTTTTGATTACTTATTTTTTAACATACTTTATCTTTACCATCTTTCAAATAAATTAGGGTATTAAAGTTTGCTTATTTCAGGGCCTATATAGCATTCTTTCTGGTTTTAGCCAATGTACCAAAGTTTCTATTTATTTCATGTATAAAACTAAGAATGACTTTTATTTGTTGACATTAAGCAGAGACAGATTTCAAGATGATTAAAAGAGCTAAAACTTATATAAAGATATTTCTCACACTGAAAGTGGTATACCTATGGTTAATTTGTCATATTGTCACTAGTATTTACTCAGTGACTTGTACATTATTGTATACTGATTATCTTTTTAATCTGAGATTTGAATTTAAGGTGTGAAGCTGAGTAGAGATAAAACTTGACAAACAATACATTTTTTAAGTTATAGAGCTGAAAATTGAACTTAGATTTTCCTTAGATATTTGTAGTTTTAAATTTTTCATTAATAAGATTAGGTACATAATAGAATCTGATATATATATATAATATATATAATAAAAAAAAAAAAAAAAAAAAAAATATATATATATATATATATATATATATATATATATAGTTTCATTTAGAAAATCTGGGGTTTTTTATTTGTGTATTTTTGTAGGCATTTATAAACTTTGATTACTACATGCTTGAAAAATCCAGTTCATGTAGTTTTGGCTTTATAAAGAGAAAAAAACAAAGCAAACTCTAATCCTAGCTCTTCTATGTATAGAAAGGTCTTCATTGACCTTTTAAAATTGAATAATGTAATTAGTGCATGACAAAAGCCTAATGTAAAATTTTTATTGAATTTCTTTATTTTTCAAAATTATCAAGTGAATGCATATCTTGTGTGGAATAATTTACTGATTACAAATCTTTTTAATGTTTTATTTATTAATAACTTGTCAATGAAATATGTTGATGTTGCTATTCGTATATGCAGTATGTTTTATTAGTATTTTATAATGAAGTACTCTAATTTTAGCTTGTTCTTTGAAAAGGTTTTATTTATACTTAATTTTTTTAGTTTCCACATATCAAAAGTTACCTTTTCTGGAGGCTTTTTACTTAAATTTATTTTAAAATGTTACTTTTATAGTAGATCAGTAATAAATTTTTGATTGAATAATAGGATGTAATTAGAAAAATATTTACTTGAGAATCAATTAATTATTTTTCCTAAGTTAATAAATATTTTGATAAGTATAAAATATTGAGAATCAAAGAATATCATCAGAAGGAAGAGTATTTTAAACTATACACATTAATTGTTTTTTAATGTCACTCCTGTAGACCACTACAAGTCTTAATGGTGATGTCTTTGGTTGTTATTGTACTCAAAACAGACAGAGACAGAGACAGAGAGAGACAGACAGAGAGACAGACAGAGAGAATTGATCCCTTCCTTGTAAGACTAGATCTTAAAACAACAAAATTTAAAAAATTACAGGCTTTTGTTTAGGTAATTCTTAAGGGGAAACAGGGTGTATCATAGGAAGTTTCTGAACTTTGAACATGTTTCTCTTAGCAAAATAATTAAATTTCTTTGCAACAAAAGTACAATAGTCCTTTGCTATTATTACTGTGTTGTTTTTGAGTGTCGTGGCTTCTTTTTCTATGATGAAGACAATAGGGTGGGTGCACATGGTTTCCTCTTCGGCTCGGTTTGACCACGTCTGCCTTGCAGTATGGAGCTCCTGCCTTTCCTGCTTTAGAGCCCTGTTCTACAAACATTACGATCTGTGCTGCCTCAACTACAAATTGGATGAACAACTCGTGACACTTTTTCAATATTATTACATTAAACCAAGTGGATTTTGATTGATAACCTAATATTCAACTAATGCAGAACATCAATCATGGCAAGTATATTAATTATTTAATATTGCAGTCTAATTCAGAAATCGATGTGCTGCATGAGGGGAAGGGAAACTCATGGTTCCCAGAAGATTTAAGACAGGGAATGATTAAAAAAAAAAAAAAAAAAAAAAGACCTGCTGTACTCCTGTGTGTTAGTTCGATACAAATCTTTATTCATTTGCCAATAATCTCTTCCCATTTTCCACTTCAGGACCATTTTATCAGTTTTGAGACCTATAATTGAATTAAGTCTGCTTTCAGCACAGGGCAAAAGGAGTTGCACAAATATTGATGAAGTCATGACAGGGACAACCCAAGAGACAGACCACTAAGAGGACAGGTTTTCTACCATTTGTGGCAAGATCCCTTTATCAATGTTTTGGAGTTTGTGTCTCTATTTAAAAAAGAAAATCATTAAGACTTCTGTAATGACTCTTAGATCTTTTGTCTTAAATGCCACCTGCCACAACATGACTTCCATAGCACCTTATAGTTTTGAATGGACCTTTGTATGTATTATATTGCATATTCTTTAAAAACAACTTATGCATTAGGCAAGTCCTAGTTATCTTTATATTGTGTAGTGAATTTTCCTTAAATGCATATTTGTGGCTTCAGTGCAGGTGGGTAATCACTAAGCTTATGTGGGTATTTTGTAATAGAGATTAAATTTGAATTTAGATATTCTGCTTCTAGAGCCAAGATAATATATTTATTATCTTAATAATACATAAATACAACTCACATTGCTTTTTCTTTGTTGTTTTGAGGTGTGTTTTATATATAAATTTGGAAGAGACTGGGAATATAAAACCATTTGCCTTTAAAGCTTTCATTCAGATTTGTCTGGTCATTTTTAAATACTTTTTAAGAAACCTTTCTGAATTATTTTGTCTTTTAGACTTGTATGAATCATTTCAGAAATTTCTTTTTCCTGAATGTTATTGGGAATCTTCTTCTTTCCTGGCATTTTAGTCCAGGCTAGTTTGAGAGCTCAAGTGGTAAGACTGTACTGTTCTAGTCCAGCTTTAAGCCTTTCCATCTCCTTCAAAAACATGGTTAAAAACAAAGCAAAGCCCCCGCACTCCACATGCACACAGACCCTTTCCCACCCCCATGTCTTCATGTTACTTCCTATCTGTGATGACCCCTCACAGCTGGAAACCCCTTGCTCTTTTTGTGGCATGGTGATAGGGGCTGTGCTGGAAGGTGTATGTCAGCGTGCCCCAAGCTACAGTTATTTGAGAAGAGGGAACCCAAATTGAGAAAAGACCCCCACCAGATTGCCGTGAGCAGTCCTGTGGTGTATTTTCTTCATTAGTGACTGATGGAGGAGAGCCTGGGCCATTGTGGGTGGTGCCAAACCCGGGCAGGTGGTTCTGGGCATGGGGAATAAGCCTCTAAGTAGCACCCCTCTATGGTCTCTGCTTTAGTTCTTGACAATGGGTTCTTGCCTTCTGTTCCTGCCCTGACTTATGAACTGTATGCTATAATAAACCCTTTTCTTCTCAACTTGCTTTGATCCTGGTGTTTATCATCATAATAGAAAGTAACTAAGGTCAGATGGAACTGGGCAAGGCTGTACAGAGACCTAAGCTGAAGCTGGCAGATGCTTATAACTGGTCACATGCTCAGATTCAGATGTTGTGAAGTAGGTGCTGGAATATAAATTCCTTTTCATTTAATGCATTTCCTCCAGGAACTTTCTTTACAGTGCTTTAATTGGGACGCTAAATGAACATTTGTAATGACTTGTAATAAATTCTGTCATGGGACATGTCTAGGGTGTTACAGGAACATTTTTGATAGAACTCTTTATATTGTGGGTAAGGGAGAGATTTTCTTCCATTGAGACATAATTTAGGAGTACTGAAAGTTTGTTTTTCATTTTATTGTTTGTTAATAATATGAGAATTTGAGGAGACTGAAAGAAAATAGCTGTGTGTGTGTGTGTGTGTGTGTGTGTGTGTGTGTGTGTGTGTGTGTATGTGTGATCACATAGCTCATTAAGAGTGAAAACTAGATTAATAGTTTGTCTACTTTGGCTATTACTGTCACTTTCCATGTTATGTAGCTTTGGCAGGATACATGTGTTAAGACAACTTACACCTTAGAAAGAGTTTACTTTATTGTGGAAGCTGCTTTGACACTGAACAAGGGCAGGAGCCGCTGAGATCCAGTGAGAAACTGGTAAAAGAGGCTAGTCTCAAATAAGGTGCCACCTGTGAAACAGAAAAATGTACTTGGGTGATAATAATTAAGGGTATCAGATGACAGAGACTCTGGTAGATTATGTTTGCTTTTGGTTGGTAGTGAATGAAGAGATGTGCCAATAATAATAATAATATCCAGGTTTCTGTCTGATGTGCTATCCAAAACACATATTAAAAATACATAATTTAGCCAGGTGTGGTATCACATGCCTTTAATCCCAGAAGTCAGGCGACAGAGGCAGGTGGATCTCTGTGAGTTTGAGGTCAGCCTTGCCTACAAAGCAAGTTCCAGGAAATGTACCTATCTCTGTCTTACTCTATCTTTGCATATCTTCCTGACTTTAATCCCTTGGGCTGTGCTGCATGAAAGCTAACTCATGGTTTCCAACCTCCATTCCTAATGCCCGGTCCACATACTAAGAGGAGCTGAGCACTTGTGCTGCCTGGGCTTGTCTCAAACAGGTCTCTGCTGCTTCTAGCACCTTAGCAAAACTATACACTCAGTGTAGAGATGTAAGGGTTAGTGAAACTCATCCTCTAGTCTCTAATGCCAACATAACCCTAAGAAGAGGCGAGAATAAATTACTTCAAGGGGTGAACAGAGGCTCTGTGTATAATTAGTTCAATTTTTATTATTATTTGTTTAATTGAACTGGAGTGCAAAGAAATCTTTGTTTTCACAAGGACCTTATACAATTATTAGTGTAACTCAGAATTTAAACTGCCTATTACGCCAGTTAGAGCGGGACCAAAACCCTCTTTTATACTATGGAGGCACCTACACTCAAGTGTGTATATTCCCTCACACAGAAACACACATATACAACATTTAGATTTATTTTATTTTTAATTATGTGTATATATGTGGGGTATGTGCATGTGAGTTCAGGTGCCCATGAAGTTCAGAAGAGGAAATTGTATCCCCTGGAGTTGGAGTTACAGGCAATTGTGAGGTCATTGGCTTGGGTGCTGGCAACCAAACTAGGATCCTCTGCAAGAGCAGCACACACTCCTAACTTCTGAGCCATCTCTCCAACCCAAATAAAATGCTTTAAAAAATTGCTAAGTCCTCTAATTATGCTGAACTAAAATACTGCTTGATCAGAGCAGGAAAGTCAAAGTTGGTTTGTCACTAATAAACTGATGTAGTCTAAAAAACCCACCCAGGGGCTGACTCAGCAGTTAAGAGCATTTACTAGGCATTGTAGGACTCAAGTGGCTTACCAACACCCTTAGCGCTAGTGCCTGGGGATTCGTACAGCCTCCTTTGGTCTCTGGGGGTACTGTATGCATGTGGTACACATATAGTCACTCAGGCTCACTCACACACACATACATAAAAATTTTAAATATCAACCTTCTCCATGCACTTAAGACATAGGGCCAGAGGCCCCTGAGCGGGAACTCAACTGATTGTGTTCTCCCTGTGCACCAGAAGGCATCAGGCAAGCATCCAAGGGAGTGAAACAAGCATGAGTGCTACTCAGCTGTGATTCCTGTGAACCCCAAGAGCGACCAGCATGTCACAGCTACACTAAATATTGTCCTTACACCCACAAAAAAACCACTGTTCTCATTCCTCATCAAAGAAACTTCTTTTTACAACTGACAGACACCACTGCAGAAAGGCACAACCAATCAACACACAGAGTTGTAGAGCCCAGATTCAACAGATACTCCTACAAAACGATGTGTACATCTAAGGCCCAGGGAACATTGCAGAAGAAAGGATGGGAATACTGGAAGAGCCAGAGGATCAAGGAGTTTACTGTGAGATTATGTCTTGTAGTCATGTCAGAAGCTTCGCCCATAAAGTTTCACCAATATGAATGCCTAAATATGAGCTGCGCAAAGACAGTGACAGTCATGCCATGGTGTGTGGGGAAAGATCATGAGGCTCTAACCCTACACAAAGAACTACAGGCAAATCAGGGGTGCTGAAAGTGGGAGAAATAGCTCCCCAGGAAGGAGCACTCCAATCGAATTTCCAATACCAAATGGTCAGCTCTGAAAACATACAAGTAACACAATGACCAATCAGGTTCTATTTAGTTCTGTAAACAAAACATATATACATAGAAGAATGTAAAACAATGAAAAAGAGGTCATGAATTTCAAAGAGACAAAGAAGGGTTGTATGAGAGGGTTGGACAAAAGAAAGGAAAGGAGAAAATGATGAAATTATATTAAAATTGAAAAATAAAAGAAACAATACTTCTTAAAAAAGTAAACCTTCAAAGAAATCTACATATTTACCATACTTCATCAGATGTCTAAATTGTCTTTGCAACTTATATAAATATTTAATTTTAGTTCTACAAGCAGTTTTTTATAGTCAAAAACAAGATATTGTGTATCTCATATTTGATTTTTTTTATATTTTTCAATATAATAATTATAGATCTTAATTTATAATGTAATTAAATAGTGTTCAAAAATTATTTGCCAGTGTTTTGTTATTTAACTGTGTACTCAGAAGTGTACAGTTGTAGTTTCTAGTTGGTAGATAGACTTTGAGGTTGAACATTTTCATAATTTTAAAAAACTGATGTAAATAAACATTGTGTGGATAGTAAAGAATATACTGAACATTTTTTTTGTTGTTCTCTACTGACAGAAAAATTAAACATTTTTTCTGTTATTCAAATAAAACTTTTAATGCTAATACTAATTTTAAAAAATATTCTCTGTTGGTGGATATTTTCCCCATTAAAAACAATGTTATTATGAACTTTAGTAAAGCTAAATGAAAAATTTTAAGGTTTTATAAAGTATTTTCAGGTAAACATAAATTAGAGCAGACAGGGGTTTAGTAGCTATTTAGAACTTTTATTCTTCCTCTTCTTCTTCTTTTTTTTTTTTTAGGGAATCTGGAAACATCAAAGCTGGATTAGAACATCTGGTAAGCTCTAAGTTCCTCTTGAACATTTGCATTGTCTTTGATATCTGCATCCTAAATGAACACTTTTGCATGAGTTTTGAATACCTTGTACTGAAAGTCAACCAGTTCCCAAAGGCTCAGCCTACTGGTATTATGTGAAGGAACTCACCTTTTCATTTATCTTACCATTTCGAGGGAATTAAATTTTTTTAAATTAGTTTTTTTTTTGATGTAGAGATGAAATAAAATGAATGACAATCCTTGGATTGATGATTGCTTTAATTAGAAGCAAAAAATGTTGTAGATTTTTGGTGTATCTTGATCTGACACAAACAAGCACATGTTTTGAACAAAACACAGTCAAATATTGCTTGTATAAATGTGTATGTTCCAGTGATTTAACAGCTTTGAAAGAAATGCACAGCTTTGTTTTTCCTAATGTCTTTCTTTATGAATAATGCATTGGTTTAAACTATATTTGGTTTTAGTATATAAAATAATTGAGATGCACAATTTTGTTTTGAGCAAGCATTTTTAAAGAACAAATGAAATTTAAACTGATTTAGCATTAAAATCTGTCTACTGATTTAAAACATTGGAAAGGCCCCTTTATAACAATCCACTGAGTTGACTGGATAAAGTGTTCATCATAGCATTAAGTAGTTCATTTAAACAGAGCCTTATAAACTCACGCTCTGGTTTCTGGTCAAATCCAAATGTTGAATAATTAATGGTAGTGATCTTTTGTAAATACAGTCTAAGTACTTTTAAAATTGAGAGGCTTCATTCATATATCATACTCTAGCTTTGTTAACTATTAATGTACTTTTGTTCTGCTTCCACAAAAGGAACACAGTAGCAAGAGGCAGTTCATGTTTTAATATTACTTTTGCTCGTTGACAGTTTCACGGGTGGGTAGAATTGCATGTTGGCTACTCCCTCCTCACCTGGCAGCTTCATTTTCACTCACAGCAATTTCAGAGTTAGAAAGTTTTCCTTTTAATAATCGAAGGGACTCGAGAAACCCTAGATCTTTCAAAATATTCGTAAAAAAGACTAATTTTTAAAAAGCTATGTAACTTCATTAGAAGAGTTGTTGGAAATGAGTAAATAACATTATGATTGTTGAAAATAAGTAAATGACATTATGATTCTCATCTTTGAAAAGTATTCTCAAGCTTCTATTATCACTTAATAGTTACATAAGTAATTTAGGACATAAAATCAGAATAAAATGTTAATTGGAGCATCATACTCCTATATCAATTGGTAGTTTATATCAAAAGATATTTGATATTATAATGTCAAAGTGAACTTTGGTAATTCCCTTTTTAATTTTTATTTAATTGAAAATTTTAGGCCTGTGGTTGGCTCAGTAGGTAAATGCAGTACCTTAAGTCTTATGACCCAAGCTAGACCCCAGGAACCCATTTTATGGAAGGAGAGATCAGACTCCCAAATAAATCAATGTAATAAATACATTAATAAACCTCTCTATATTTTATTTTCTGTGTTCCTCAGAAAATAGTAAATTTGATTTTTAAAGTTGAAATGATGTTTCCTGTCTTCCTGGCAGCCTCTGTGCTTTAGTGCATATGCTGTGGCAACTATGAGGAGATCAGAAAGCTTTCCTGGAGTTGCCCCCCCCCCCCCCCCCCCCCGCATGTGCTTTCAGGAGTGGAGCTCAGGTGATCAGGCTGCGCAACAAGTGCTTTTATTCACTGAACCGTCTTGATGACTTCCTTACCCCTAGGAATTTTAATTCTTATTACATAACTGGATAGATGACAGAGTTGGATAGATATAAAATTCATTTTTATTGTGTAAATATTCATCTGTCAATGCTTTTTTGTTTTTGAGAAGGATCTTTTTGTAGCTTTGAACTCAAGGTCTTTCTGCATCCTTCTCCTGAATGCTGGGATGACAAGAACGTATCATCACGCATGAGAAGATGTGTCTGTGCATATGCACACATGAACACACACACAAATGCACACACATGCATTTAAACAAGTTTTTTTTTTAAAAAAAAAAAAATACATGAGTCATACAACACCCCGAATTCCAATCCAAGGCACAGAACTCTTCATTGTTATCTCACATATCATACTTGTTTTTCCCTTGTCAAAGTGAAAACTCTAGTTCTTAATATCATTGTATCTACTTATGTGCTGAATTATATGCATATACAATATTTTCAGAATTATTGCACACCTGAAACACAAAACTGCTAAAGAGAATTCGGTATTTGTGTTTACTTTTACCCCACTGAGTATATTTATGTTATTTATTTGGACTATAGTTGGACTTATTTGTATCTGTTTGCATCTGGCTTAAATGCTTTTATTTGTTCTTGTTGGTTTCATCATAAATTTGATTTTGTATGATATGAACTTGCTTCCAGATATCAGATCTTAGAGTGGTCTTCTCAGAGATATATCAGTCCCTTCCTCTCTAGCCTATTCTTTACCCACTCTTACTCAATTTTATTGACTTCTTGTTATCCTTCCAGTATATATTAAAACAAAGCATGTTTGTGTATGAATGGATGCCCATTCTGTTTCTTTCTCTTTTCCTCTCTCTGCATCCCTCTTTCCTTCCCTTCCCCTCACTATCTCTCTCACAACAATTTGCTGGACAGTAGAAACTTTCAAACATTAAGAAGACCGAGAGGTAAGGTTGAACGCCATCACAGAACAGCCTTACCTAACATCACTCACAGAAATGAGCAAACGTAAACCATAGAAGATTCAAATGCTCATGTAATTGTTACAAATGAATGTACATCAAGCAATCATTTCGTTATAACCTTCCTTTAATCATAAGAAAAGAGAATTTATGTAGCATAGTAAAGACAAAACTTAATGAAACACAATTCTTTAAAATCTCTCAACCTACTTTTAAATAATGCAGAAAGCATTTGAAATGATTAAATGACTTAAGGTGTCTCTTTTATTGCAAATTGTTTTTCATATCAAAATAATCCCCATTTATAATAATAAAAATAACAGCTCTTTGAACAAGAATTTTTGTTTGTTTGTTAAAACTAGAAGTTCTAAAACCCTGGGTTTTATTTTAAAGGAATCTTCAAGTACCAGTGTGTATTTACAAAGACTACTAATTTGGGTTATATTTTCAAAACTCTTAGCTGTTTAATATTGAAAACTATAATGCATTCAAAAAAAATTCCCACATAAGATAACTTTAGTAAGAAACATTCTTAAATCAAAAATTGGAAAAGCATTAAGCAAGAAATGGTAGTATGGCCGGGCGGTGGTGGCGCACGCCTTTAATCCCAGCACTCGGGAGGCAGAGGCAGGCGGATCTCGGTGAGTTCAAGGCCAGCCTGGGCTACCAAGTGAGTCCCAGGAAAGGCGCAAAACTACACAGAGAAACCCTGTCTTGAAAAATCAAAAAAAAAAAAAAAAAAAAAAAAAGAAATGGTAGTATGTTATCTTATTCAAACATTTGATTGTATATCTTCTCATAGAGCCCAAATTCTCCCCGTTGTTCCCGATTGTTAAGAAACATTTCAGGGCTGGAGATATAGCTTAGTGGAAGATCCCTTGCCTAGCATGTTCTTGTCTGTCAGCCCCTCCCCTAGTTTTTTTTTTTTTTTTATTGGCATTATTCTTTTTCATATGCTGTATTTGATTATGTTTGTTCCACTCTCCCAACTCCTCCTAGATCTTCTCAACCTCCCTATTTACCAAACTTCATTCTCTCTTTCTCTCTCTCAGAAAATAGTCAAAACATACAAACAAATAACGACAACAACAACAAAAAAGATAGCAAAAAGAAAAATAGCAAAACAAAACAAAAAGCACACATTTAAAAAATAAGTGGAGTTTTGTGTTGATCAGCTACTCCTGAGCATGTGGCCTTCCCTAGAGTGTGTAGAGAGACCCAGTGCCACTCAGCTGAAGAAAACTGATTTTCTTCTCCCAGGAGGTATCCATTTCAAATAGCTTCTTGGTTACAGATGGATCCCTCAGTACACTTGAAACAATCTGCAATAATTTTAGTTAGAAGAAAAGTAACCTTGCAATACTCTTTAGCTGGGAAACAAGAGAATCTTGGTACACTGCTGGAAAGTTATATGAGAAAATCAAAAGTTATCTATTGAGAAGGCTTCCTTATTCTGCCAAGAATACTGTACATACTTCCTTTAAGATAAAAAAATCAGGTTCAATACACTGGAATGCACTGCTTTCCATGATCACGCTCTCACCTGCACTGGACACATCTGAGTCTCCTGAATCAGCTTGCTTGCTAGATGTTTCCATAATGTTACTTAAGGCAGATAGAGAGATGTCTCACACTTTGCAGGCACTTGCCTTGGTGAAGCCTACTGACCTGAGTTCAATCCCAGGAGCCCCTGGAAAGGTGGATGAAGGAGAGAACCAAATCCACAGAGACTTCCACCTGTGCAGTGGCATGTCTGCATACACACTAAATAATAATATTTTTTTAAAGTTTATAAATTAAATAAGATTGATTCCATGTATAATTCAACTTGCTTTAAAAGATACCCAGAGCTGCCAATGAAGCACCCCCCCCCCCAAAAAAAAAGGACTTTAAAAGGAGGATTCAGGACCTTCCTACAAGGCCATCCTTCTTAGGTTTTCTCTGATAAGACTTCCAAAATTATAGTTTTATCTCTGACATGCTTTGACATGAAAAATATCTGTACATGTTCAAGGATAGGGAGCATTGCTGTGGTGAATAGTTAAGAAACATGTTGCATGATTTTGTGGTTTAGTCTAAAAAATAGGTATAATTGTTCCTTTTAGAAAGTCTTGTAATGTGTATTTTGATATCCTTTCAGTAAACACTGATGTAACTACATGGGTATTAAGGGAGGTATTATGAAATAACTGATTATCTAAAAGTATTATATGTTAGTGAAAGCAGCAGTTGTACATTTTAAGAGAACATGGCACAAAGTATAATAAAGAGCCCTGTCTTTGGGTTTGTAAGGTGAAGGCCAAGACCATAGAAGACAAAAGCATTTCTAAACATAATGTAAGTGGTATAATTCAAAGCATCAAGTATTTCAAACCTACCCTTCATATTTTTACCCATAACATATTCTAGGTGTGAAGAATGTAGCTGGGTAGTAGTGTTTGTGTAGCAGGCAGGAGGCCCTGGGCTGGATCCCTAGTACCCAAAACAGAAACAAATCCCCTATCATTTGGTGTAGCTTTGTTTTTTTAGAAAAGTAAGAAAATTATTTTCATAATCTTATGCTATCAGTTAACATAGCTGCTTGATAAAAAAAAAATCAGTTTGTTTCAATATAAAAAACTAATGTGGTATGTAGTTAATAAAAATGTTAAACTGATCATTATAAGAATACCCAGATGTGTGTATATTCCTATTTAAATCCATATTCACTTATACACTGATATAATTCCTGGATCTAAACCATGTTTTCAGAATATTTAAAATACGGGGGGAAAAGAGTTCAGGGATAGAATGTGCTTGTTAACAAGAATTGTGTGTGTTTGTTGAGCAAACACCAGAACAATAGCATTTTACCACAGGACACTGATCAAGTCTCAGGCACTCACAGATAGGAATTAGAAAGATCATAAAAAGTCTAGTTAGACTGTTTCCTCTTATTGAAAAGCAGCACATCTTCTTCCTCATTCCTTCTTTCTGTTTGCCCTGGCAGTCATCCTATAGTTACAGCATCAGTCCCCTCCCCTCCCCCTCCAACCGCACCTTCTTTATCTTGCATCCCTGCCACATGTTTTCCTAAATGGTGGGAGAAGTGAGCTTCCAGAGTCAGAGAAAATGCTTTATTACCAACAGCACATAGATAATCTGTGCATAATAGGTTCCTTGGAACCCCCAGTTTCATGGAGTGATGGTTGTGTGCTCACTGAGTTGTGTGACAGCTCAGGAACTCAAGGTGTAGGAGTCTTTAAGCAGCTGTGAATTTTTGCTCACAGGAATGACAAGCTTGTTATTCTACTTAAGTAATAGAACCACTTCTATGCCAGGGGTCCTCCATCAGCATCTTCCAAGACTTAAAAATATTTGTAAAGATAATTCATAATAAAAGCTGCTGTAAGATACATCGCACTGCTGTGGGGAACTGTCTGTCTCTTAAGAATGATTTCTCTTATTTTGAAGTTGAGCAGTGTGTGTTTTGGTGTAGTGGGAGTCTTTTCTCTCTCCCTTTGGTTCACTTCCTCAGCCTGCTGAGATGCATCCTTACACTCCCTGTTTGCTCTCATCAGACCAGGACTTCCCCTCTCATTTTTCACCCCGTTCTTCCTCTTGTGTCTTTACTAGAACGTATGTTAAATACTGCTGCTCTGTCTGCTCATGTTGTTTTAAAAAAGATTCTAAAATTAAGTATATTGTTTTTAGCTTCAGTTTGCTGTTAGCACCCTACTTTTCTCTTGTTTAGAAGAAACTCATATTCTGGTATAGTTCTCACAGAAGGCTCCTGACATCTTGCTTATTCCAAGCTATTTTTCTAGAGTCTTACCATTTGAATGATAATTTAGCTTCCTGTAAATCCTGTCTTGCATTACATTATGTTGACTCATATGATTCTATTAATACCTTGTTATATACTTTTTTCTTGATGTCTCTTCTACCAATCTGATTTACGTACCTTTATTTATTTTATTTATTAATTTTTGCCTTGAGATATCGTCATTTTTCTTTGTTCTTTAATGTCCTATTTAGCTCAGATAAGCCTAAAAGTTCATTGTTTCTTTGTAAGTACAAACTGATCTTTGTTGTGCATGGATTTAACTTTTATTATTTCATGAAATTAATGTTTTGGATTATACTATCAAATATTAGCTCTGTTCCATTGTTTTGCTGTCTGCAGGTACTGTGTGTATGTTTGTGTCTCTGTGTGTGTATGTCTGTCTGTGTGTGTCTTTGTGTGTGTGTGTGTGTGTACTATAAACTTTTACTTGTCTTTGCCTTTAGTCACAGTCTAAATTTTTTTATTCTAATTTTATCCAATCTTTTAATTTTTCATTCAAATTTATTATTCTTTGTACATATTGTAATTGTTCCTTATTTCTGAAATAATTTTCCCTTTTGGTTTCTGTATTTTGAATTTTCATGTGAAGATTTCTTTGGTATTTATTGAAGTATTATGCTTTGGGATTATTTTCTGGTACAGAATTTTTAAGCTATAAAAATGTTTTGATTTCTGTTTTCTGTTTACTTCTTAGAGAAGTTTTATGGGAGAATGATTTTACATATCATTTTTAATCTAGACATTTTGTAGACATGCTTTCTAGATAAAGGACAGCCTCGTGTGCAACACAGTGATGTGCAGGTTCTTTAACAGATGCTGGTGGATGGGAGAGAAGTAGAAGGTGGCAGGTGGTGGTCGAACTGTTAGGAATTTGGTTGCCTTTCCCTGTCTTCTCCTCTGTAGTTGTCCTTTCAGAAGCCTTGCTCCCTGGGCTGCCACTTCAGCCCCACTCCCTTCCAAGCCCATCACCCTCTAGGAACCACCGTCTCAGTTTTCTGACCTTTAGTGTCATCCTTTCTCCCAGCCCCCTCCAGCCCCAGGGATTCATTTTATTGGTGATTCTGGCTATGATTTCACCTTACTACTACTTTTAATGATGAAAAGTGGCCTGTGGATATTTTTACCTCAGAAAGAGAAATTAATAATTCACAAAAGAAAATGTTATAAACTACTTTTTAGACAACTGTGGTGCTGTGTTCAAATACAGAGCCTCGCATAATACTAAGCACATGCTAACAGGTGTTCTATCACTGAGTGGCAAGCACATCCTTTGAATCCTAAGTAATCATCCTACTAGAGTCATCAGCAGAGCTGAACATAAAATATCTCAAAGGACCCAGTAACCATACTAAAACATACAGAAAATGAGTGAAAACTCTACTTCTAATGTCTACTCAGATCTTTTAATAACACTAAAGAAATAATGCATTTGTCTGAAGAAGCATAACGTACAGATAAAAGGCCTTCTAGCATTGACTCCAGCTTGTCTTTCAGTGTCTCTCTGCAG
Organism: Peromyscus leucopus; assembly: GCF_004664715.2. NCBI lineage: Eukaryota > Metazoa > Chordata > Mammalia > Rodentia > Cricetidae > Peromyscus > Peromyscus leucopus. Next base: position 45,091,138 of record NC_051068.1, read on the forward strand.
GCAGAGAAGAGGGAGTGATTGATGATAATGTTGCTTCTGCCTTGTTTCCAGATTAGTGATCTTCCAAAGTTGTAGAGAATCAAACTCTCATAAGATTTTGTCATATTAAGTTGTTTTTCTCCCAGTTTATATTTTAAAATTATGTAGTATATAGTAACTTGGGCCCCCCTTTGAACTCCTGAATTTAAATGTTTACTCTCCCCAGAGTTTTTAATGTATCCCTCTAATTATTAATGCTATGAACATGCATTTTTAGTATTTCTATCATGAAAAGGTCCAGGTGGTAAAGCTTGCCATACAATACAGCCATTGTTGTTATCTAGGCAAACTGTATATGGAATGATTCCCATTCCTCTTAGTAGAGGGATTAGAGTCAGGAAATATTGTTAATAGATGGACCATGTAGAAAAGTTGTCAGTGTTTAAAAGGAAAACTAGTATTCTTTGTTGTTTCTTACCAAAAAGAAGGACTGATATGCTGGTGCACAGTTGTGGAGAATGAAGTATGGTATTTCTAAAGTGTCTCTTGTTCTCTTTTTGGAGAAGTCACATAAATAAATGGACGTGGGTCCCAGTCACTTGAGAATCATATTTAAGTGCAGATTCTGATTTTCAGGGTCTAGAAAAGGACCTGAGGTTATGCATTTAAGGAAATTTGAAGTGAAGCCAGTGTTGTTCTGAGATCCACTAGGGAGAAATATACATTAAAAAGTTTAGTCTTGAAATGCAAAGGACAGTTTCTGGATCAGGTGAAGAAACTGAACTCAGATCCTGAGACTTATGAATAGTAAATAAGTGAGTTTATAAACCTAGGGAGGTGGACATGCCACAGATTATAGAGGACAAAGTATCCACCATACTCTGCAAGAACAATTTAGGGACTGAGTTTCTTTGTTGTTGTTTTTGTTTGTTTGTTTGTTTTTTGTCTCTCCTTTACTCTGTATTGAATTGTTAACATTTCTCAGGACTGTAGCGACATGCTAGTACTAATAATACAGTATTCAACATAGGACAATTAAAATAAGTGATAATAAATCTTCTGATAAAAGAATTATAAGGATTTACAGCTTTAAGTGAGATTTGCTTTCTATTAATAGTTGAATGGCAACAGAACTCTGGAGCCATGCTTGTGGGTTTCATCTTCCCACAGAGGTCTCATTTGTGTTTCTTACATTGTATAACATTTGAAAGTGATGACCTGCTTGTCTTTGTGGTCAAACTGCACAGTCTGGCCATTTTGAGTGTTGAAAAGCAACTATCATTAATAGCTTGTTTAGTCCATCAGTGGTTTGTAAGACGATGTTGCTGCCTGCCAGCAATGTAGGTACGTCCCATGCTATTATATACTCATCAATAATGCTACCAGGGCCTAATAAAAGCCCTTCCCTCTGTTTCACGCTATTTTACATAGAACTTATAAACCAAACTCCTGTATTTCGGTTCTCAGAATAACAATTGCCTTTAACACAAACATAATTATAGTGTATACATTTGATATATTTGAGTATTAAGTTAACCTATAAAATGAACATGAAAATTAGGGGGATTGATTTCCCACTATTCTGAAAAGCACTTTTGATAATTGTATAAATGAGTTAGAGAATATAGTTACTTCAAATGCACCAGTGCTAGGCATACACTGTATAATATTATATAATTCTGGTTTAAAGTATTTATTGTCTCATCACAATTTAAGATTCTCAACCTTTAGGTAGTGACCTTTTTGTGGATGAATGACCCTTTCACAGGGTTCACCTAAGATGATTGGAAAGCATAGGTATTTACATTGTGATTCATAACAGTGGCAAAATTACAGTTATGAAATAGCAATTAATATAATTTTATGGTTGGAGCTCACCACAGCATGAGGAACTGTATTTAAGGGTCACAGCATTAAGAAAGTTGAGGACCACTGAATTAAGGGCTTCGCTAGATCTACCAGTGCTTTAGTTTTCTTACCTAAGCCAGTATTTATTGGATGCTCAGGATAAAAATGCATATTGAAATAGATACTTTCCTCAAATTGTAATTATAAAATGAAACTGCATGATGTTCTCTTCACAGAAGACTGTCATTTTTAACAGAAAAGTGTATTTCATGAATATTTTCAAATTAAAGCAATTTGATGGGGATTCAGTGTTAATTTCATATTACTGTCATGATTTCTTAGGCTGCTTATAGGTCTTATACATGAGAACCAGCTCGAATTGTAGTCAGAAATAGTGTTGTCAGTGGTTCATTTTTTGGATCTATTTTGATCAGTTGCAACTTCGTTGCATGTTAAAAATCAGTGATTAATAACTATTATCAAGTCTTCCAAGTAGCAGAGCATAAGACCCTTTCCACTTGCCAAAGAGATGACTGCCTGTCCCGTTTTGGAGGGAAGATGTCTTGTGAAGAAATGCTGTCAAACTTGTTCTTTACCAAAATAAGAGGTTAAGCAGTGTTCAGTTATTACTAATGGGCTGAGATTTATGTTTGATATAGATGAATTTTTCTTGGCTTTTATGTACCCATGCTTCTTAAAGATTTTAAAAATAAACACTCTAAATGCACTAGTATAACTTCTATTGCCCATCTGCCACAGATTTCACAATCAGATCTCCTTGAACCCACATAGTTATCAAATAACTTTTCATGCTTTCTGTGTTATGCTTCAGAATTTTTTTTACTATAGGTTTTACTTCTTTGCAGGGAAACCCAGGAGATATGCTGGTATTTAAGGGCTTTCTTAGGACCTAACTTATTTGTAGCAATAGTGAGAAAACATGCAATACAACTAGCCCTCCCCACCCCGAGTCAAAGTGTTATGAGTCAGAATAGAAAATGTCTATACAATATGGTACATTTAGCCTTACTCCTTTTCATTGCCACCAGATCACAGCTTTAACAATCACAGCCTGTATATGTTAGGTTTGTAGAAAGACCACACCATAAGGATTAAAAGATGTGATTTTACTTTGTGACCCCAAGGAAGCACATAGCTGCTAGTTCATTTAATTCATTTCCTCCTTTATGGACTGGGGTATCAAAATAGTGTGTGGATATTTATCAAAGCAGAAGACTTTCTACACTTAGATTATTATATACTGAAAGAAAGATATCATAACTGTTTCATTTATGTAAAACTATCGCAATTCCAGTGTACTTTTAGTGGGCTGTGAGAAAATACTATACTCTGCTATGCTTATAACCTCTTTCCTGAAAACTTCTTTGTGTACTTTTAAGTGCCCTGTAATAAAACATGTTCATTGTAATGGATGAAAAGTGATATAGAAAAATGATGATAGCATCTACCTGCCATCAATCTAATGTTTATTAGCACTCATCCTCCTAAGCTTCTCTCTGTGACAATATATGCATATATTAATTAGCATTTTGTTTACTTAACTGTGAATCACACTATATATGTGATGTTTACAACATTCAGTTGTTTGTTTGGGATGGATGCAATGTACATGCACATACATATGAACCTGGTATTTGATAAATTTCTATCAAAATATTGTGAGTTATTACTACCATTGTCTTAACATTTTAGGAGAAGTTTGAGAGCCAGTTTATTTCCAATTTTGGTTACCTTGATTACAGTATGTCCAAGAAGACATTAACAAACACACTGGTCAGCTGGGCAGAGTGATACGTTACGTCATTAAAGAAAATCCTAATTAGCAATTACTTTTAAAACATCTAATTTGATTAGAAAAGACAAATTAAAAGGACATTTATATATTTTTCAGGTTTATTATAGGCTAACATTTTAAAATTTAACCTCACATAATA